>NC_141159.1:39932192-40124692 GCF_053477565.2 Lygodium microphyllum
CTTTAAATTAATCAAAGTATTTTAATCGAAAAAAAATGCATCCTAATTCCATAAATGATCCATGCACAATTGTAATATTATGACGTAAATCAAAATCAGGAAGAAAACCTGGACTTGTGGATTCGGTGAAATGTCCACATGAATACTAGGAGATGATCCTCCTGTGGTCACACCTTGTGCCTTTTTAGGAGCCATCACGTATTCAACCTTCTTGCCTTAGCCGTAGACTTATGATCTTGGCCCGTCTCCCTCACATGTGCAATTCCCTTTGAGAATCGTCTTCCTCGACCGATGCTTTGTCTTGTGGAATTGGGATTTGGAAGACCTTATGAGCTCCCCTTCTTTTCGTAGAAGTTTTGGGAATACAATTGATCTTCACGGAAAGGGGCTTAACCATCTAGTGTGGGAATCAGCGGAAAGGAGAAAAATAGCTTTGTAGTATGCAAGGGGGAAAGGTTGCTTAAATTCCAGGGGCTATAAAGACCCCTTGGGAAGGGTTTATAAAAGTCCCCAGGAAGGGCTTTAAAAGAACTTGTGTGGGGGGAATCCATGGGAATGGCTTTGTGGAAATGCTAAGGGAAAGGCTTTGAAAAACCAGGCTATGGTGTCTTTTGGGGGAACCACGGGCCGAAAGGGTTTAATTTCTAGGGATGTAAGGGGAGAAAAGGGGCTTAAATCCTAGGGGATTATAAAAACCCGCGTGGGAAGGGCCTTATGAGAGCCTCACAGGAAGGGGGGTTTAAATGGCTTTAGAGAATTTTGTGGGGGGAAAACCCACGGGAATGGGGGCTTGGAAGAGCCCTTAGAAGCTTTCAAGAAGCTTCTTGAAGCTTCTGTGAACATGGTGGAACCACGTGGACGAGAGGAAGGTGACTCAATTGGCAGCGGTGACGTCTTCCTTCTGCTAGCGGCTTCACGACCCAGTCCCTCGGGCTCAGGCAACGGCTTCCTCCTTCTTACGATTACCACACAGCGATGATGCTCTCCACTCTCTCTCTCTCAACACGGCCTGCAGTGTTATGGCCTTTTTTAATTCTCCCTTACTCCCCTCCCACAGGGTTTTTATAGGTGAAGGGAGGGGACCTTCCCCCCCCTCCCCACGCGGCCTGATTGCATGGCCATTCCCTCCCCTATGTCCTCCAGCAAGAGAGCTTAGTCATAAGCGCCTTACTCCCTCTCCTCCAGCACGGCCTTCGGCTGGGGGAAAGAGGGGATAATTTTAAAAAAATTCCATAATTATATCATTATCCTCTTGACCTCCTCTCAAGAGGAGGTTCATACGAAAATATGCGGGTTTGTTAGTCCTAAGTCTCAATTGGCCAGTGGAGAGTGTACCATTTAAAGACCGCACCATCCGTGACCACAATGCCGGCATTGTCATTTGCCTGAGACTTCACATGGCCTCGTAATATTTTCAACAGAAATATTACAGTTTCCTACTCATGAAATCTTGAGCTTGAGGTAGTGGAAGATGCCTTATATGTTCTTATTGGAGACATTATCATGCATCAATGTGATTCACTATGAAATAAGAGGATACAATGCAATTAATCGGATTGCATTCGACTTCCAAGTTCTATGAAATTTGAATTGATGTGTGTTTTAAAAACATTAGTGTTCTCTTGAGAGTTGCCTCAATATCTCAAAGGTTTTGATACAGATACAAGGGGTTGTAGAAGCTCTTCTATTTATCTTTTGTGCTTTGCTTCTAAACCGCAAAATTAATGCATTATCTGCTAAGGGTGTGCATCCCTCCATGAGTGGAGAAGTGTGGGAGTTTTTGCTTAGGTTCTTTGTTGTTGATAGCACTTACATTGAGCATGAAATAATCCGCAAACCTCACAAAGAGCAATATTTTCAATAGGGAGTCGAGATCTCTTCTTCACAAAGCTTTTCTACATATATTGGAACTACATCATTGAGTCAGCACTTATGTATCTTCTTTCTAGCATTTTCCACTTGAAGTTTCCTCATGGCAAGGGCAAGATCTCTTTTCTATGATGGTGAATATAAACTATATCAAATTTGATTGAGGCTTCTAGAAGGGTCAAAGTTTCCTACTCATGAAATCTTTAGCTTGAAGTAGTGGAAGATCCCTTAGATATTCCTATTGGAGATGTTAAAATGCATCAATGTGATTCACTATGAAACAAGAGGATACTTTGCATAGGTTGTATTCGACTACTAGGCTGGGTGAAAGCTAAATTGATGTGCGATTTACCAAAGTGAGTTTTCTCTTGAGAGAAATTGCTAGGAGAGGAGTTGAGTTATAGGCTAGTTGTCTAGAGTATGTCTTATCAGTCTTGAGGTATTAGCTTGTAGGACTTGACATGGTAGCTACTTTGATGTTTTGTCTAGCTTTTTATCTTATTTTCCATAGGTACCAAAGTTGCATAGAAGAAGTCAAATTTGCATTATTTCATCCATTGATTGAAGACTCAAAAGGCTTCATTATGGGTTAATTTTGGACACTGAGTTTCAGATCTCCCAACTTTGACAATATGAATGTAGAAACGCCTTTGTTGAGTTTTTACATAGCCATGTCATGATAAATTCCAAGTGCATTCAATGCATTGATGGAAGGAAGTAGTTTGAGTGACTTTACATGAATGTTCCCCATACGAGTTGAACAAAGAAAGATTGAAGGAAGTGATAATCCAAAATGAAGAGGACATTATGGACCAACTATTAAGCTTTAAAGCATTTGGTACTTAGGTATAAATGTCAAGGTCTACTCTCTTCTTCATCAAGATAGCAACATGAGATTAATTTGCATGAAGAAGGAGGATGTAAAATTATATGTTGTTATTCAAGCATTCTCTTCTTCATTATATCTTTGCCTTCCATAAGTATTGTCTAGGCGGTTCTTCAAGGTGATATTCTACATCTTTCTTGGCTTGAATATGCTTATATCTAAATACACATCTTCTTAAATGAGTTCCTTTTCCTCTATTTTTGCATCATTGTATGACAACTACCATCACCTTCATTCATAGCTCATCCTCTTCAGAAAGCATGCAAGCTTCTAGAAAGTTGACATCAATTAATGCAGTTTGACATCAACTAATGCAATATCATTTCACCATCATAGCACGTATCTATGTTGTCACAGTGCCTTTATAGTATAGCCCACCACCCATCATGATCATTGTGTCCTCCCTTGCTAAGGGCATCTTTTCTGTGGTTAGCATCTCTGTGTATGATTTTGCATGGAATCTTGCTTGAGGTATTCATATTCTCTAGCTTTTAGTGAATCAAATGATGTCCATGAGTCAATTCTATGTAGCCATTTCTACATAGTCCTTCTCTAGCATCAGCCAACCTCCTCCAAGTATTTAGTTTGGGAAAATATACAAACTTATGTGACTTTTGTCAAGTGGTTAGATCTGATGGACCAAGCTCAACAGGAAAAAGGCTCCTTCTTCTTCTTATTCTTTGATATGTATTGCTATTTGCTTTGCCCTCTCTATCACTTGCTTGCCAAAAGTAAGGAGCAATCCTCATTCATCAAGATAAATGCTTGTGTTAGATTTCTCCATGATGCCAGGAGGCATATTTCACGGTGGATTCCGTGCCACAGTGGATTCCGTGAGGTTTTACGGTGGATTCCGTAAACTTTGATGACTGGGGCTCATACACAAAGTGGATTCTTTGTGCGAGAAGTTGATGGGGACGCCTATCCTTTTCGGGCGTTTCATTAATTTAGTGTGTACATGGGTGATTCCATAGCGGGTGATTCCGCAAAATGCATATTAAATTAATAAACGTTTATGAGTTTAGAGTGCGCACTCGTAATAAATTAAGGTTAGGATTTATTTCTAACCAGTTGATTTATTTATGTAGCTGAAGACTGCTAGGTATTCACTTTTTTCGGTTTAATTGTATTATTTTACTAACGATTGTGAATGCTTCAGTTGATGTGTAGAGATAGCAGCAGTGGTTTGGCGGAGGAAAGCATTGGAGGATAGCGAGTATTCGGTCTATGGATTATATTCCGATAGGTGCCACGCCTATATTTTGTCATGCCTATTTATTGAGGCATCGATTATTTATTATTATTTTGTATGTGCATGGGCGCACGGTTATGTTATTTCTATTTGGACATTGTATTGGGCATGCCAGACTCTTTGGGCACTGTCCATTAGCTTTATTCATATTTTTGTGTTAAAGCAAACTCAAAAGCTAAAAGCTTGATATATTTTTGTAAATTGGGCTATTATTGAGCATGAAGATGAAATATACATAAAATATATGCTTTGTGAAGCGCTCACACAAGGCATGGGGGGAGATTGCACCCAATTGGTCTCTTGCTCTTGTCATTCATGCTTTTTACCTTGTAACTTGTGCAAAAAGTAGAGTTCATTGTTCTTGGGGACCTTCCGGCATTCACTACGCGAGCATACAGCGACCGATCTACGCACTAGTGGTATCAGAGCGGAGCTGAGATCAAGAGCTTCCAATCGCTACCTATCTCGTGCGAAGGCGGAGCTCCTGGAACGATCAGGCTCTACGGTCAATCTCATCGCGAACCGTCGATACAGATAGACTTCTCACGATCAAGAACTCCTATTTCTGTCATTAGATCACGAAGGACCGTGCTATACAGACGGAGGACCACTCCTTCATCTCCTTCATCAAGTCGTGGACAACCAGAGATAAGCTTCATAATTTCCATAGCTCATTCTTTTCATTAGCTTAATTGTGAAGCTTACAAGCCTTAGGAAGCTTTAAAAAAAGCTTCGAATTGGTCCGCGAGGTCTCTGAGGACCTCCAAATTTTTCGCGACGGTTCAAAAAACCCCCCCCCCCCCCCACGATCTGCGCCGTTTACTCTACATTAAGCCTAAGCTTAATCAATCAAGCTTAGTCTTCTTAAGCAAGTCAAACCTGCAAGTCACAGACTCCAGGTCACACCAAAACAATCAAGTTCTGCAAGTATTTTCTGATCAAGTTCTACAAGTTCCATAAATCGACTAAGTTCTGCAAGTCTGCAACTCTGCAAGTCACATAAGTCTGCAACTCTGCAAGTCAGACTAGTCAATTGGAGTCAGAACTAACTTGTGCTTAAAACTCCTAGAAGGATTGTTCCTGCGCAGAAACTCTGAACTGCAAAGTTGTTCGTTGGAAGATACTCTACCCATACGCAGGTTTGCTGAAGCATTTTCAGCATACGAAGAAGGATAAATCGCAGATTTTCTGAAGATTGAGAAAGTTATACCCAAAAACACATAAGCCTTGTAAGCCCGAACTTGAGCTACGCTCATCCCGCTAACTAGATTTTGAGTGAGAAATGTCTTTTTAGTTTTGCAGGATGACGGAACCACATATGGACAATCTTATGGCTGGAGACGACCTACCTGAGCCTACGATGGAGCAAAAGTTGGACTTAATCATGATGCAACTGGAAGAAGAATGAAGGTATGACGCCAGGAGGCATATTTCACGGTGGATTTCGTGCCACGGTGGATTCCGTGAGGTTTTACGGTGGATTCCGTAAACTTTGATGACCGAGGCTCATACACAAAGTGGATTCTTTGTGCGAGAAGTTGATGGAGACGCCTGTCCTTTTCGGGCGTTTCATTAATTTAGTGTGTACATGGGTGATTCCATAGCGGGTGATTCTGCAAAATGCATATTAAATTAATAAACGTTTATGAGTTTAGAGTGCGCACTCGTAATAAATTAAGGTTAGGATTTATTTCTAACCAGTTGATTTATTTATGTAGCTGAAGACTGCTAGGTATTCACTTTTTTCGGTTTAATTGTATTATTTTACTAACGATTGTGAATGCTTCAGTTGATGTGTAGAGATAGCAGCAGTGGCGGAGGAAAGCATTGGAGGATAGCGAGTATTCGGTCTATGGATTATATTCCGATAGGCGCCACGCCTATATTTTGACATGCCTATTTATTGAGGCATCGATTATTTATTATTATTTTGTATGCGCGTGGGCGCACGGTTATGTTATTTCTATTTGTACATTGTATTGGGTGTGCCAGACTCTTTGGGCACCGTCCATTAGCTTTATTCCTATTTTTGTGTTAAAGCAAACTCAAAAGCTAAAAGCTTGATATATTTTTGTAAATTGGGCTATTATTGAGCATGAAGATGAAATATACATAAAATACATGCTTTGTGAAGCACTCACACAAGGCATGGGGGGAGATTGCACCCAATTGGTCTCTTGCTCTTGTCGTTCATGCTTTTTACCTTGTAACTTGTGCAAAAAGTAGAGTTCATTGTTCTTGGGGACCTTCCGGCATTCACTACGCGAGCATACAGCGACCGATTTGCGCACCACTCCACCTCTCAAGCATGCCTCATCTTAAATGTCTCTCACCTGCATAATTTGACATAGATCATGAACTCAAATGGCTTGAGCACCCCCCAAAATTAGGCATTGTCCTTTCTTTTTGACCCCACACATATCCAATTTTACTCTATCTTCTCCCAAAAGCATGTATTCAAGCTTATCACGTAAAGCATGCAAGCTCTTTGTTCTAATTCTCTCCAAGAATCTCTTTCTTGCCAATTAGGCCACATGTTCCCACAAGAGCTACACCATCTTCTATAAATTAATGGTAATTGGTGAGACATGCTTATGAACCTCCATGATAGAGTATCCCATAAACTACATAACATGATCATGTTTCGACAAAATGTGTAATGGAAACACTTCAATTACTCTTCCTTTCCAAATCACTATTGAGAGGCATTCCATCTTAGCTCAAGATCTCTTCCCAAGTACACCGAATACCTCCTAAAGAATAGAGAAGTCATTTTTTCCATGTGCGATGCACAACAAAGCAAGTGGCCATCTCCATATCAATTGTAACACTAGTTACTCTATCTCCTCCATCCATCCTAAAGCATTCCACCAATTTAAATGACTATGTATGGAACATGAGACTTTCATATTCACCATCCAGACTTCTATCTAGAACATTATGAGATACCTAGCTCGAGTCTCTAATCTCCTAACTAATAGAAAGTAAAATGAGCATCAAATATCTATATAAGCTAACTTGCCATGAAAAACAAAACATGCAAATAGTGATGCAAAATTTATTCCTACTAAATAACTATTATACATCCATCCTCTAAGGTTTTTCACAAGTGGATGCACAACATCATGATAAAGGCAATCTAGTTCAAGGCCCAAATGAAATAATGAGAAAAAATCAGCCTACCTAGAGGCTGCATAATTAGTCTTAGAGATTAAGAAGCCAAAGGTTGACTATCTAGCAAAGACACCTAATGCCACAATCTCAAAAGAGGAACCATTGAGGTAGTTATAGTCCACATGAAGAACCTACCGTTGGTGCGCAAATCGAATGCTAGATATGTGCTAGTGAATGTCAGAATGTCCCCAAGAACAAAGAACTCTACAAACCTTCATAATTTCAAGTATAAAGAAAAAGAAAATTTGCATGACATGAGACAAAAAGACAAATTGGGTGCAATCTCCCCCTATGCCTTGCGTGAATGCTTCTCAAGGCATGTATTTATAGATTTATTTATCTTCAAGCTCAAAAATAGCCCACTTTACAAATAACATGCTTTTGCTTTTGTGTTTGTGTTTGCCCAAATATAGAGTAAGGCATTTGGGCATGGGCTATGCCCAAATACAGACATCAAATAATGAAATATTTAACTGAGCGCATATATACATACAAGATAATAAATATTTTTTCAAGTGCTTTAATAAATAAGCGTGCTTAAATAAATATTGGTGCAATGCCTTTAGTGATAAGGCCGCACCCATAAAAAATAATAGGCATTTGGATTCACGCCATTGCCCGATGCTACCCACCAACGCCATCGATGCTTGCTCTACACATCATCTAAAGCATTCACAATTGTTAGAAAATAGTTAAATAAAATCCCACAAAAGTGAATACGTAGTAGTCTTTAGCTACAAAATAATTAAATAGGTTAGAACTCTGTCCTAACCTTCATTTAATTCGAGTGCGCACTCTAGACTCGTAAATATCCATTAGTTTAATATGTATTTTGTAGAATCACCCGTTGTGGAATCACCCACTTGCACATTAAATTAATCTACACCCAAAAAGGTCAGCATCCCCATCAGCTTCTCGCACAAGGAATCCACCTTGTGTACGAGCCCTGACAAATAAATAGTTTTACGGAATCGACTGTGGTCACGGAATCCATCGTGAAATATGCCTCTCGGCATCATACCCCGAGGGTGGGATAGAAATTGTCCTCAATTTCTATTATCTCAATATGGAGCCAACAATGAAGGGTAAGCACTTAGGTTGTGGGAGTGCATCCATTGGGCCTCTTCAACATGATGATTTTAAACTTAACCAAATACCTAGAATATCTATGGCCAATTCTAGTGGTCATAAAGTCAGTGTCTAGAATAGTTTTAGGTTCAAGGATTTGAATTTCTTCTTTTAACAAAGGAGGGTTTTCATAGACAGGGTGGACAGGTAATTGGCCTCTAAAAGATCGTAACAAACTGATATGAAAAGTATCATGGATCTTCCAATGTTTGGGTAGTTCTAATTTAAATGCATTGTCATTGATCTTGTGAATTATTTTGAAAGGTTCATAAAACCTAGGTGTTAATTTAACAACATGATGTTTCTCAACACTTTTCAATCTTCCCTTTTCAATACATAACCAAACATAATCACCAATAGTGAAACTTGTGGCTTGTCTTTTCTTATTGCTTGTTTACTGTATGATTGCTAGGCTTTCGCAATCATATCTTTAACTTGAGCAAAAATAGTAGCATGCATATTGGCAATATTATCAATAGCTTTAACTTTATACGACAATGATGTGACAGATATAGGCAATCTATGTCCATAAATGATTTCAAAGGGTGCTTTATGAGTAGCTGTGTGTGGTGTATTATTGTATGCAAATTGAAGTAGATGTAAATGTGTGTCCCATGTTTGTGGTTTTGAAATTGTGTATGTACGTAAAATATCTAGATTTGTACTATTAGTAGCTTTTATTTTTCCATTGGTTTCAGGATGGAATGCATATGAGAAATCAATCTTAGTACCTAACTTAGCAAACAAAGTAGTCCAAAAATTATTACAAAGTCTAGAATCATGATTAGAAATAATAACGTTTGGCAAACCATGATTAGTGAAAATAGTCTTAAAAAACAATTGTGTAGCTTGAGATGCAGTTAAGGTTTTCTTACATGGTAGAAAATGTGATTGTTTACTAAATCAATCAACTATAGTCCAAATCATATCATGATCAGCTTGTGTATTAGGCAAACCAATTATAAAATCTATTGAAATATGTTCCCATGGATGGTCAGGATTTGGTATAGGAAGCATTAAAAAACCATATTGCTTACCATGGTGTCGCTTGACTCTTTGGCAAATTAAACACTCAGAAACAAAGTTAGAAACATCAGATTCCATTTGTGGCCAATAAAAATCTTCAACCAATATTCTTAAAGTGAAAATAATACCTCTATGAACTTGATATAGAGGACAATGAATTTCGTCCAACACAAGTAATCTAAATTGAACAGTGACACACAATCTTTTCTCATAAAACATAAATCCATCAGAATAAGACAAAGAATCAATTAGAATGCAGTTATTAGCAACTAATTTGTTCCAATCAGCTTGAAAACTGGGGTCATGGTCATAGGTATGCTTCATAGGAGTAAGGGAATCAAAGGATATTACGGAAATATTATGAATACTTGGTCTTCTACTCAATGCATCGGCAACAACATTTTCTCTTCATGGCTAATATTGGATAAGTGGATGAAAACTTTGAATGAAAGCAACCCATTTAATATGGTGCTCAGAAATTTGTGGATGACTAAGAAGGTGTTTGATACTTTGTTGGTTAGTTTTAATCATAAATTCGGATCCCATCATATATTATTTACATTGATGTAAGGCTTGAACTATAGCTAACAATTCTTTATCATAGGTGGAATGCTTCAGCTCAAACGGTTAAAGTTTGCAACTAGAATAGGGTATGGGATGTAAATCTTGCATGAGGACAATTCCTATACTTGATCCGCTAGCATCACTGACTACTAGGAAGAATGGTTGACTAAAATCAGATAATTGCAAGACAATTGCATGTGTTAAAGCATGTTTTAATAAATCAAAAGACTTTTGCTAGTTGTTAGACCAACGATACACAACACCTTTCTTTAACAATTTCGTCAAAAGAAATGCAAGCAATGAAAAATTTCTCACAATTTTTCTATAAAAGCTGGCAAGGCCTAAGAAAGAATGTAACTCATGCAGATTTTTAGGGATTGACCAATTTAAAATTGCATTTATCTTTTTAGGATCAATACGAATATCATCAAGAGAAACAATGTTACCCAAGTATTCAATCTGGGTTTGGAAAAATTCACTCTTGTCAGGGTTAGCATATAATTGATTCTCTTTCAACAATTTGAAAACTAAAGATAGATGTTCACAATGCTCATTCTCATCCTTACTGAAAACCAAATTATCATCAAAGAAAACAATCACACATTTTTTATACTTCAAAAATATACAATTCATCATACAACTACATGTAGTTGGTGCATTGGTCAAATCGAAAGGCATAACAAGAAATTCATAATGACAAAACTGAGTTCTAAATGCAATCTTAAAATTTTCAAGTGTATCCAAGTGTACTTGATGATATCGAGACTTGAGATCTATCTTGCTAAAAACAGTGGCGCCTTGTAGTTTATGTATGAGGTCCTCTACCCTAGGGATCAGATATCTATTCTTAACAATGATTTTGTTTAGGGCACAATAGTCAATGCAAATTCTATAGGTATTATTTTTCTTCTTAACTAATAGGACAGGTGTACCAAAAGGAAAACTACTGGGTCTAATGAGTCCTCGCTTCAATAGTTCCTCAACTTGTGTTTGGATTTCTTTTTGTTCAATCTGATTGTGTCTATAAGGTGCTTTACATGGTGGTTGCAAACCTAGGATTAAATCTATTTTATGGTCTTCAGGACGTGTAGGTGGTAAACTAGGTGGTAAATCAGCAGCAAAACAATCTTTAAATTGTGAAAGAAATTGTGCATGCCTAGTATGCATCTTATTTTCCTTAGCTTCAATTTCATTCACCCATACTAAATATGATTTACTACCTTTTCTCAATGCACATTTAGCCTGTTTATGACTAAGCAGTGGAAATTTATCAAAGGTATGCAATCCATGTAATGTGATTTGGATTCCGTTAAAATGAATTTTCATGGAATGTGTGGAATAATCTATGTCAGGGTTATATTTGTGATAGCAAGGCATTCCTAAAATAATATCACTAGCTTGCAAAGGCATAACCAAGAAATTTCTGTGCTCAACATAATCATCGATTTTACTCTCTAAATCATGCACTTCTTGTGTACCGTTGTATCTAATGCCTAAGAATGTAGCCTTTATGTGATAATGAGTTGGGACATTAGATAAATTCAATTCTTTTATCAACTTTGGGTAAATAAAATCATGCGTGCTTCCATCATCATGCAAAACAATCTTTTCTTGAGCATGCACAAAACATTTCATTGTTAATAATGAATGAGGATTTGGCATACCTGGTAAAGTATCTGAAGCATCGTCGATATTGTCATCATCTTTAGTGAAGTTTGGCATATCTTCATGGTCCTCATCATTAGTTGCTCCCAAGTGATCGATTTGAATAGCTTGCTTCTTGGAATGATAGCTCGTTGCTAAGTATCCAGGCTGACACTTGTAGCAAACCATAGGCTTTGCTTTGGAGACATTGTTGGTAAGGGCTAGAAGTTTGGGTATATTGGGATTTGGCTGAAGGGAAGGCTTAGGGTTTGAATTAGTAGTTGATGGTAAAGTAGAGGATCAAGTCAAGGGTTTACAAAAAGAAGAAGGAACAAAGTGATTTTGATTGAATTTTTGAAAATTAGAATTGAATTGATTTGTACCAAAGTTACCATTAATAAAAAATTGTTGCAGTCACTTTTCTCATCCACAAATTTTATCCTCTGCATCATGCGCTAAAGAAATCGTATCCTCCAAAGTCTTTGGTTTGAATATACTCACTTTTGCATAGAAGTGACTAAGCAATCTGGACATGTACTTGCACTTGTGAGTCACCTTAGGAACATCTTCAAGCATTCAAAGTTGAAGTAAGGCACTCCACAAATGCTCAGTGTATTGCACGATGGATTTACGATCTGTTTGTTGCAGGAGATCCCAATATTTGATAGCTTTCTCATAGAACTAAGGCGGAAGGAAATTCTACAAAAACTTCTTTTGAAAGGCTTCCCAAGTAGAGGAACAATCAACACTCTTGTGTGGACAACAGTCCACCATAATGATGCTTTATCTACTAGATTGTTAGTGATGCATTTAAGTTTATATTTTTCAGCATATTTCTCTTCATGAAAATAGTCGTCAAAATGACTAATGAAAGCAAGAACAATTTTACCATCAGGTTGCCCATTAAAAGTGAGGAATTTAAAATGTATTTTACTTATCTTGGCCTTTTTCCTAAGAGCGTGTGCATCGAGTGTCACATCAATAGTACATCGAATGACATCTTCACGTCACACTCCATCTTGCTTGATAGTGGATTATTGAAGTGCAGCCAATTGTGCTTGTAAATTTTGACATTCCCTTCACTCTTCTTGAAGCTACATCATGATTAGATCTAATTTTTGTTCCATAGTTGGATTTGGCAAATCGCCTTTGCTCATAAAATCGTCCATGTTATGGTCCGACATCTTGCAAAAATCTCAAACAATCTCATACACTCAAAATCTTGTTAGAAGGATGAGTGTAGCTCAAGTTTGGGTTTACAAGGCTTGCTTTTTATGGCTTTTTAATAGGAGAAAGCAGCGTATGAGTAGGTAGTGCTTTAAAAAAATTTCGTAGATGGCTTGCGTTATGCTACCATCACAAATTTTTCTTTTGTGATCTCGATAATTGGGACGGCCTTGTTCAAGCACAAACGTGATCTTCTTAGACATGCATGTGACAATGCTCTTGCTAAATCTGGTTCAGCAACACTCCAAGTGTGAACAGAATTTGAAGAAGCTTGAAAACCAATACGGTGTAAAAGATAGTGTGAACAACCACTTGAGAAAAGTAGAGTTGTGACTTGGATGATTAAGATTTATTGATTAGCTTGATTGACTTAAGCTTTTAAGCTTAAGTATGTCCTTTTTTAAAAAATCACCTGCTATTAGAGGATGTTGCCGTTGTCATCGTCGTTGAGGACATACTCCCACTACGTTTCATTAATTTTGAGAGGCTTGTGCCTTTTTTAAGCTTATCAAGCTCTTATTAACTCAAACTCTATAAAATATTTTTCTTTTTTCTCTCTGTGAGAAAAACGACTTGTAAAGGGACTACTTGAGTGGTCCTCCACCTATTGCGATAGGTCCTTCATGATTAGAGGGTACAGTAGGGGGTTCTTCACCACCAGGAACATGCTTGTGTTGTCAATTCGTCACAAGACACTCTATAGATCCTGTTCATTCCACAAGCTTTGCCTTCGCGCAAGATGGCAAGCGATTGGAAGCTCTTGATCTCAACTCTATTTTGATACCAGTGATGCATAGATCGGATGCTAGATTGCGTAGTGAATGTCGAAAGGTCGCCAAGAACAAGAATCCACTGTGAAATATGCCTCTTGGTATCACTGGTGCTTGAGAAGTCATCAACCCAAGAGGAGGAAACACAGTAGCCACATCCATGTGTGGCTACTCAAGTTGGAGGAGGAAATCCATGAAAGAACATGATAGATTCCTTAGGTATCGATAATAAAAAATTCATAGAAGTTTTGATCCATCCAAACAGTTCATTTCTCCCAAAATAAAATTACCTTTGTCACCCAAATTCAAACAAAAAATCTAGAAATAATACTCTAGTGCAATTGCTTAAACGACTAAAAAGGATCCACAAGGGTTAGCTAAGAAAATATCAGAGAATGAATAAACTCCTTTTGGGAGTGTTGTCCAAAAGGATTATCAAGACACTACTCAATCAACTTAAAGGATCCACAAGGAATAGCTATGAAAATGTCTAAGGGGATTAACAACCTCCTTTTGAGAGTGTTGTTGCTTAAACGACTAAAAAGGATCCACAAGGGTTAGCTAAGAAAATATCAGAGAATGAATAAACTCCTTTTGGGAGTGTTGTCCAAAAGGATTATCAAGACACTACTCAATCAACTTAAAGGATCCACAAGGAATAGCTATGAAAATGTCTAAGGGGATTAACAACCTCCTTTTGAGAGTGTTGTCCAAAAAGGATCCATAAGTGATAGCTAAGAAAATGTTGGAGGATTGAGACCTCTTTCTCAGATTTTTTTTCCAAAACAAATATACAAATTTCAAAATTGAGACTACTTCTAATTAGTTTGAGGATCCAAGTCCACAGCCATCTCTCAAGATTGACTAATCCACTAAATCAGAAGTTACTATTTTAAATTTTAAGGTGGAACTCACATCCTCATAGCCTATGCCTATAACCAAGGCCATCATTTTAGCAGACGAATAAGCCTCTAGTGCATGTACCTCATAAAAAGGCATTATTTTTAGCACAAAGAGTAGAATGAATCTATAATACATAGATTCACAAGTCCTTTTCTTATTGGGTAGAGTTCTAAAGCTTTTGAAGACTAAGCTAGTCAAGTGATCTATGAAGGAGGATTTAGAAAAGATGGGAAAACAAGAAGATCAACTAGTGATTAAGAGCCAAAAGAAACTTGAGGATACACTAACATCTCTTCCTCAAGCATATGTTCACGTTGACATTGGAGTCCCTATTGAAGAAAAAAGTACCTCCTAGAACAACTATTGAGACAGGTAGAACTTGAATCCATCTACTTTCCTTATACAATAGTCATAGAAAATGTTATGAAATCCATGTCCAAATCTTTAAAAAAGTAACTTTACTTGATTCACTCATTTTGAACTAGACATTTCAAGGAAAAACTTGAATCATTGGCATGGAGGGTTCAAAGGGCGTTTGAAAAGAAATGGTATTCTAGTCATTGTTCAGCAACTAGAATTGGATGTTGACCAATGATTATAGATGAGCAAATAAGGGTAATTTGAAATTCAATGCATGATCTCACATATATAGCTTATACTTCTCTCAAAGTGCTTGCAACTATATGAAATTGTAAACTACTTGAGGCTACTCTCTACTAGATAAAATCGTCACAATAGAAGAATTACACATTGCAACCAACATAGGCCAAGAGAATGTTGTACTTGTTGCGATTACATATATCTTTTTATTTCTCAAAGTATTGCCATTCCTTGATGAATGTGCTCCAAAGAAATACAATCCCAACTTCTTTGATTGGTTTATCCAAGGGTGAGTGACAAAAATCTCACATTTTCCTCTACTTCTAGTACCATATAGATTTAATCTTTATCAAATGGCATGTATCATAGTGATGCCCATAAATTTCTACTAACATAGATACAATAGTAGTAGAAGGCATTATGATTGAGACTTTAGATCTTGAGTCTAAATCTATTGATGTTCTTACTAACACCATCTAGTAGTTAGACTAAGCTAAGCAAGCTAAATAGCATAACACTTTAGAGGAGGTTGCCCAAACTCATGCAGATTAGTACCACGAAACCTTATTTGATTATTTGTGTAGAATCTTTGCTAGTCTATCAATATTTGAATAGCATGGCTACCAATTTGAAGAAATACAATTCCTCTAGACAAGAATGGCTACTCCAATTGGACTCCATATTCACTACTCATGCCAAGCTATTTGCAATGATTGATTTATGCCTTGTCAAAAAGATGACGTGATTTAAGTCCCTTCAAACTAGCATCGCATTTGGGGAGAGAGTAAACACCTCTTTTGCAAAACCCTCTTGTTAGTATTGCCGACTTATTCACTTATATCTTTTTTTACCAAAATCAAATGTCAATCCATACTTGATGCACTTGAGTGGAATTGCAATTGCTTGAATCCATTTTTGCAAAAATGATATTCTCATTGACTTGACTTATATGTGATGGTAGTCATCTCATGACAATTATTGAGTAATGGTACTCAATTGGTACTCTTCAATCTAACCTAACTTACTGTATCTATCATCCTAGTGTGGAACCTAGGCCTACCATGAAATTTGAAATATCACCCTTTGATTGGACAAGATTTCGACTAAAGAAGAATTGCATATAGCTATTTCTTTGTAAGACATTCCTTGGTTAGCGATTTAATCACTTACCTTTGTGGAATAGTTACCAAACAAATTGACGTAGATGATTTTGTTGAATTGGGGTATAATTTGAATTTTTATGATTGGTGGACTCCAGAAACAACAAAACATTAACTTTCGTATATACTAACCCTAGTTCACTTGTAGATTCTTTATTTTTTTGCTCGATGTGTTGCACTAACAAGAAACAAATACCCTTTGACTTTTGGAACAATGTTACATCTTACATGAGCCCATTATATGATGTACAAGATCTAAATTTTTGTTTTAGGTAGAGTGGCATAAAGTATCAAAGTTCTCATAAATTATTTCTATCTTTTACCTTTATATGCATTGCATGGTACTCTCTAGGTTTCACCAAGTGAATGAAAGAAACACCATGTGAGAAAGAAATGCAATGAAAACTCAAGTTTTGAAGTAAACATCATCAACAATAATAGGTTTTTCTAAAGACTCAAAGCTATGGCAATGTTAAGGCATTGAGTAATTTGAGAGACTCCACCAAAAGACAAAGACATCATATACCCATCCACAATGAGGTCCTCAATTTCTACATGGAAGATATCCCTTGACTATAACATATAATGGTCATCTACTTCCTTAAGGAGAAGTCACAATTGCTTCCTCAACACTACAAGAAATTGTGCTCTTAAAGTCTCTATAATGGAAATTTATGCCTCCTTCCATTTTGGGTCTTTTGCTTCTTTCATTGAGCGCACCTTTGATTTCCTTGCATCAAGATTTGAAGGCTTGGGCATATCAATGTGGGGTGTCATGATTGTATGTGCCTCTAAGGTGCTAGGGGAGACTAATTATGGTTTCTCAAATTACATAAGAGCTACTACCTTTAGCTCATATATTTGTATCCTCTCTTTATCAAGTGGTAGATCAAGTCTTCTTTGGTTAGCTCTTCATTCATTATCTTGATCTCTTTGATTTTCTCCATGCCTTCCAAGGTGGCTAAGATCCATCCTACATGGGCCTTAAGCTCTTCAAGGTCTTAGTTTGTAAGGTATGGCGGCACAACAATGCTACTTCTCTAAATAGTTCCTCCTACTTAGCTATGAAAAAATAATAAATTTCCACTTGCACCTTATGCTGGTTCTCATTGTGACAACTTCAACATGGCCATTTCATACAATCTTTGTGTTCCACCTTCCACTTAGCCAATAGCCTCTATCATGTTTGTAGCAATAATTTTTTGTAGCCCTATTTATGTGGCTTTCCACTAGACCTATTTGTAGATTATCTATTGCCTCTCTTCTGTACAAGTTTGCGTTGGTTTTTTTCTTGGGCCAGCTCAAGGCAGATCTCTGTAAGTTTTTACTCATTTTGAGCAATTATTTTCACATGTTATCTACCTCTTTCTCTTTAATCTTGGGCCCTATATACTTTTCTCAAAACTCAAGGTCCTTTTCTTTAATTTTATATCCTTGTCTTTAATCTTGAAGCTCAAGGTCATATTTGCACATGTTATCTACCTCTTTCTCTTTAATCTTGGGCTCTATATCCTTTTCTCAAAGCTCAAGGTCCTTTTCCTTAAGTTGAATTTGGAACTCTTGGACCTTATCTTCCAAATCCACAAGGAACTTTTGTATTCTTCTTGCATTTTTAGGATGAAACCACACACTCGAGTAAGTTACTATACGTATATTCTCTACATCACGTGCATTCAAGGGCTATTTATAAATATCCTTATCTATGAAATTTTCATGAATAAAACATAACCCTTTTCTATTCAATTTGTAAATAACCCATTTATATTATACCATTTTGTATGTAAAAAATGTATTGAAATGGAATTTTAAAAATACCTTATTTTGAACCCACATGATGCACACATATATTCATGAGTAACTTACCCGACCGCACATCACTCATCTATTTGCTATTGATGAAGATCCACTTATCGATGATTATGGAAACTTATTATCAATATAAAGAGGCATAACACAAGAGGTAGTCCACATATCAAGAACTTTGATTGATGCGTGAGGTTCACCATGCCCTAAGGAGTAGACATACAATAGCTTTTAGATAATTAATATACTTCGGGAAACATAGTGGATTGTAGGGCATACAGTGAAAAGTACGTTATGATGCAGCAAGAGAGGTCTCTTAAGAACTATATTGTGTGTTGCTATTGAAGATCATCACATCCAAGGAGGGGATAATACTTTCAGAATATTAGTCATTGAATCAAAGGGCCTAGACTAAGAGGTATTGCTACCTTTTCCTTATCTAGCATCCTACCCTAAGGATGTTGTTAGCTTTTCTTAGAGCAGGGCCTGTTATAACAAGAAATTTCTCCCTTTTTTTCCATAATAGTTTTTTATTTTTTCCTTTTTTATTTTTTATTTTTAAAATTATTAATAATGTATTTTTAAATCTAGAGGGTGTTTCTACCTTATCTCAAAGAGTAGATTGTTATGGTAAGACCAAAATCCCTTTTCCCCATAACCTATGGCTTTTTAAAAATTTTGGAAATTGTTTTAACAATATGAAAAACATTTATCATCAGCTACGCCATGTTTGCAAGATTGAAGGGACGGACAATGGAACAATGGTGGGTGCTAGAGATGAGGCGATATAGAAACTATACCACTTGATTAATATGAGGATAATAGCTTATATTAATAATATCATTGAAAGCATAATTGACTGTAACACACAAAGTAAAAATACATTATTCGCTTTAATAGTCAAGATCCCCTAGAGGAAAATACTTGATAGACATTAAATAAGAAGGGATTCTCACAGGCATTGATGACTTGGACTTGGACAAAGTTGTTAGGGTTCACTACAACTAGAAACTTGCCAAAGTAGGAATCATATGCTAGAATTCAATCCTTTCTTGGATTCATTATGCTTCATAAAGTTATCATGATAAGCTTTGTGTGAAGCTTACATAGCTTCCACACATTGCAAATGCCATCCACCTTATCTTGTCCAAGTATTCTGAGTATAGTAGGTGGCACTAAAGGGACTCTTTATCTCCTACTCATTCCTAAAGTGCTACCCCACAAAGAGGGTAGCTCTAACTTCATGAGAATGACATCTTTTGTAACATACACTAGATGGAATGGTATATGCCCTATGATAGCTAAGTTTTGTATGCCCACATGGCCTTTCTAAGTTGATCATCCCAATCATGGCAATGTGTTACAATTGTCCTTGTTAGGGTCATACAAAAGATTTGACTACTGACTTTGACTTTGGCATTGGTTTTGAGGTAATATGGGAGAGATGTCTAGTATATGCTCTTGTAAAGTTTAATGAGCTCTTCTATGATTTTGATGAGAAATTAGGTATCTCAATTATTGAAAGCTCCAAGGGACTACCAAAGTGAGTAATAATATTCTTATATGGGAACAAAGTCATATTGTTTCCATCATCTCTCCTAAGATCTTTGGCTTTACTCTACTTCATCATATAATCAATACATACTAGGATATGTTTGTTCTATTTCCATCAAGTTAGAGAGTCAATCCGTCTAACAAATTCAATGCTTCATTTCTTGAATAGCTTTAAGGGAAGAATAGGTTATACTATCACAATACTAGTCTTTGTTGGCTTGCCCATTCATTGACATATATCACAATGCTTGTAGTAATCAAAGGTATCTTCATATAGGGTGGGCCACCAATAACCTACAAGTAGAGCTTTCTTGGCTATTTCTTCTCCCATAAAGTGTTTACCACATAGCTCCTCATGGTTGGCTTTATCATCGTACCAATCTCATCACTTGTGAAATATCTTTGTAGTACTTCATCATTTTCCTTCTTATATAGCATGCCACCTAGTGGAGTATAGAGAGATGAGTCAAACAAAAGTCTCTTGTTTTCTCTACTTAAGATCCCAAGAGAATATTGTGAGTAGCTAAGAGGTTGGTGGTATCTGCATACCATGGGGTTACAATCTCCACTAGGAAGAGAGAAGCATCACGAAGGTTTAGGTCATTTTGATCCTCTTCTTCACTGTCTAAGGATCCACAAAAGCTCATTGGCTAGCACATGGGAGTAATTAGGATTTATGAGCACCTCCAAAATAAAAAATTTGGAAGAGAAGTGAATGCTACATCATTTGTCATCTAGGTAAATTTTGGAAGAAGAGATGCATGATTCAGATAGAACTTAAAGTGGATTGATAATAAGTAGTATCAAAACTTCTCTAATGTAAACACCATGCCCAGGCACTCCAATTCTATCATCATATAGTTTTTGCTATCAATGACTTTGCAACTTGCATGGTAGGTCCATTGATCCAACTTTTATGACCCTTTTTAGTATAAGACTACACCTAACCCTTTGACTAATGTATCAATGTACGCATGAAACTCCTTTTGTTTGGAAGTTGTACGATAGGTGCTTCAATCATGCACTATTTTAGGGTATTAAAAGCTTCACACTCAAGGGTCTAGAAAAAATCTACATCCTTTCTAAAAACCTTGTGCAAGGAAGCTACCTTTGTTTTGAAAAGTGTCTAGTAGTGAACCTTCTATAATAACCCAAAAAGTCTAGAAATCCTCACAATTATCTAATATTGGTAGGTGCCATCAAGCCTAAAAACTTGGCTAGGTCTATTGCAATCCCTTATGTAGAGACTATGTGGCCTAAAAGAACCCTAGAAAAGACTCCAAAAATACACTTGTTGAGATTGAGGGGGATCCCATACTCCTTACATCAATCAAAGTACTACTATAAGTTTCCCTAGTGCTTGGAAAATAGGATAAAGACATAGAAGTTCTCTAGGTAAAATTTAATAACATCATGCAAGCAGGGGTGTTTCATAGTCCAAATGGCATCACTCCGCTGGGTATAGGTTCCCCAGTTTATTATGAAGGTCCTCTTGGAATAATTTTATTTTGTAATTTGTATGTGGTTATATCCATTGAATTCATCTTGCAAGGACTACTACTCATATCTTATAATAGTTGTATCCAACAACAATAAATCTGTAAAAGAGACAAGAAAGTGATTCTTCTTTGTTTTGAAATTAAACTTGCAAAAGCCCATACAGATGTGAAGCGTTCCATTCTTCTTGGGCACAACCACTATGTCTTGGGTGAAACTAGTAGCTACTTGATAGATAATTTCTTCTTCTAAAGCTTCATCAAGTTATCCTTCATCAAAGTAAAGTAATTAGTATTCATTCTTCATTAATGTTTCCATACATGGTGCACAAATTAGATGATGTATGCATACGTAGCGAGCACTGGAAGGTCCCCAAGAACAAATAACTCTACTTTAAGCTCAAAATTCAAGAGAATAGACTTGCACGACATGAGGCAAAAAGACCAATTGGGTACAATCTCCCCCCATGCCTTGTGTGAGCGCTCCACAAAGCATGTATTTAATAATTTATTCATCTCCAAGCTAAAAAATAGCCCAATTTTACAATTATCATGCTTTAGCTTTTGTGTTTGCTTTTTTCCAAATAAAGAATAAAGCGGTTGGGTGGTCCAAGAGTCAGGCAGTGCCCAAATACAATGTCCAATAATGAATATTTAAATTTGTGCCCATGCGCATACAAAATAATAAATATATGTCAAGCGCTTAAATAAATAAGCGTGCAAAAATAAATATTGGCGCCATGCCTAAGATGCCGCCCATCAAAAATGATAATTTCTTCTAAATAACTTGAATACACGCTATCGTCCAGTGCTTCCTAGCGCCACCGCCGCCTGCTCTACACATCAACTGAAGCATTTACAATTGTTAGAAACTAATAAAATTAAACCGACAAAAGTGAATACCTAGCAGTCTTCAACTACAAAATAAATAAATAGGTTGGAACTCTGTCCAAACCTTAATTTAATATGAGTCCACACTCTAAACTCATAAATGTCCATTCATTTAAATATGTATTTTGCAGAATCACCCGCTATGGGATCACCCACTTGCACATTAAATTAACACGATGCCTGAAAAGGACAGGAGTCCTCGTCAACTTTTCGCATAAGAAATCCACCTTGTGTACGAGCCCCAGAAAATAAATATAGTTTTACGGAATCCACTGCAAAACCTCACAGAATCCACCGTGGAATATGCCTCTTGGCATCATACGCCTGGGGTGGGATAGCAATTGTCCTCAATTGCTATTAGCTCAATGTGGAGTGAGCAGTGAGGGGTAAGCACTTCACGAGCGTGCATCCATTGGGCCTCTTCAACAAGATGATTTTTACACTTTACCAAATATCTTGAATATCTATGGTCAGTTCTAGTGATCATATAATCAATGTCTAGAATGGTTTTAGGTTCAAGGATGTCGATAGACATCCACTTGATAGATTTGAGCCCTCGATGCATTATGTCTTGGTTACAAATGTAGGAGAGCCTCTCACCTATGATGAGGCTATGCGCAGGGGTGACAGTTACTCTTGGGAGAGGGCTATGCAGTCTGAGATAGACTCCCTGCATAAGAATATGACCTGGGATTTGGTTGCACTGCCTCAGGGCAAGAAGGCTTCGCCATGCAAATGGGTGTACAAGCTGAAAAGTACCCCTAGAAACCCCAAGCCGGCTTATAAGGCAAGACTTGTCACTAAGGTTTTTAAACAGGAGCATGGAGTTGACTTTGATGAATTTTTTTCTCATGTGGTCAAGATGAGCACCCTACGCTTGGTTTTGGCTTTAGTTGCACAACTTGACTTGGACTTATACAAGATGGATGTCAAGACATCATTCTTGCATGGAGATTTGCATGATGAGATATACATGGAGCAGCCTAAGGGCTTTGAAGAACCTGGCAGAGAGCACCTAGTGTGCAACTTGAAGAAAAGTATTTATGGATTGAAGCAGGCACCTAGGGAGTGGTATCATAAGTTTGATGCCTTTATGTAGTCATAGGGCTACAACAGAAGTGCTATGGATTTGTGTCTTTACATGAAGAAATCCCATGATGGCTCATTGCTTATTTTGGTACTTTATGTGGATGATATATTGATAGCAGGGAAAGCTCATGATGAGTTGGATGCTCTTAAATCTTAGCTGATGAAGAGCTTTAAGATGAAGGATTTGGGACAGGCCTCTCACATTCTTGGTATGCGCATTAAGCATGATAGGCATCAGGGACTATTCTACCTCTCACAGAGGGAGTACATTCATAAAGTCCTTGAGCATTTTTGCATATAGGACTTAAAGCCTATTGGCTATCCATTACATTCTTATGTGAAGGTTTCATAGGCCGATTGTCCACAGATGGATGAGCAGAGGGCCGAGATGGTCAAGATCTCTTATGCATCAAACTGTGGACAGTTTGATGTATGCCATGATAGCCACTCGTCCAGATATTGCCTTTGCAGTTGGTGTTGTGGCATGCTATATGGCTAAACCTGGCAAAAAGAATTGGGATGCCGTAAAGGATATCATGAGATACCTGAAGGGCACAATAGATATGTGTCTTTGCTATGGCAGCCAGGATACATGAGTTGTGGGCTACATAGACTCCGATTATGCAGGACATGCAGATAGTAGGAAGTCTACTTCCGGCTATGTATTTACCTATTCTAGAGGTGTTGTTTCTTGGATGTCTAGGGTTCAAAAGTTTATGGCTATCTCTACCACTGTGGCCGAGTATGTTGCGGCCACTGACGCTTGCAAGGAGGCCATATGATTGGGCCATTTGGTTCAAAACCTTGGGATTGATACTATACCTATGTTGCATTCAGATTCTATGAGTGCTATTCAACTAGCCAAGAATCCGATCTTCCATGCAAAGATGAAACACATTGAGGTGAGGTATCACTTCATACGTGGGGTCGTGGAGGACAAGTCTATTAACCTTGTCAAGATCTCCACTGACAAAAATCGTGCAGATCTGCTCAGAAAAAGCCTCACTACTGACCGCTTTGCCTTCCTCAGGAGATTGATAGGCAATGGATGAGATGACATTTTTTCTCTTCCTGTTGTACATGTGTACATTGTACTGTTTTTTCTTTTTCTTTTCACACCTCACTAGGGCAAATTCACCTTTAAGTGGGAGGTTGTTGGGGGAAAATGCGCCTCTGTGCCTAGCCGCCCGTGTATTACTACACTGACAATACCCGCCACTGCACAGTGCAGGTGGCAGGTGCCCGTCACCGTCACTTTATTCTTTATTATTTTAGTGACAGTTTGAATAAAGGAAGGCCTGGTCACACATAGTGATTGTTGGAGTTCCCATTTGCATATCGCTCTCTTCCTGCTCTTGCTCTCCACCATAGCTCACTTCTAAGCAAGCTTCGATCCCTCTCACCTTTCATTAACAAACCATATTGTTTACCATGGTGTCACTTAACTCTTTGACAAATTAAACATTCAGATACAAATTTAGAAACATTAGATTCCATCTGTGGCCAGTAAAAATATTCAACGAATGTACGTAAAGTGGAAATAATACCTCTATGGCCTTGATATGGGGGACAATGAATTTCATGCAACACAAATGATCTAAATGGAACAGTTACACATAACCTTTTCTCATAAAACATAAATCCATCAGCATAAGACAATGAATCAAGTGGAATCTAGTTATTTGCAACTAATTTATTCCAATCAGCTTGAAAATTGGGACTTGATCATAGGTATCTTTCATAGGGATAAGGGAAACAAAAGATATCACATAGATGTTATGAATAGTTGATTTTCTACTCAAGGCATCGGCAACAA
Organism: Lygodium microphyllum; assembly: GCF_053477565.2. Lineage (NCBI taxonomy): Eukaryota > Viridiplantae > Streptophyta > Polypodiopsida > Schizaeales > Lygodiaceae > Lygodium > Lygodium microphyllum. The sequence continues at coordinate 39,957,045 of NC_141159.1, forward strand.
CATTTTCTTTTCTGGGTTGATATTGGATAAGTGGATGAAAACTTTGAATAAAAGCAACCCATTTAATATGATGGTCAGAGATTTTTGGCTAACCAAGGAGATGTTTGATACTTTGTTGGTCAGTTTTGATCATAAATTCAGATCCCATTAAATAGTGTTTTCATTGTCATAAAGCTTGTACTACAACTAGCAATTCCTTATCATAGGTAGAATACTTGAGTTCATATGGTTTAAGTTTGCAACTAGAGTAGGCTATGGGATGTGAATCTTGCATAAGGATAGCTCCTATTCCAAATCCACTAGCGTCAATGACTACTAGGAAGAATGGTCTATTAAAGTCAAGGAGTTGCAATATAGGAGCATGTATTAAGGTATGTTTCAATAAATCAAAAGACTTTTGTTGATTTTCAAACCAATGATACACAATACCTTTATTTAATAATTTTGTCAAAGGTAATGCAAGCAATGAAAAATTTCTCACAAATTTTCTGTAAAAGCTAGCAAGACTTAAGAAAGAACGTAATTCATGTACATTTTTAGGTATCGGCCAATTCAAAATTGCTTCTATCTTTATAGGATCAACTTTAATACCTTCAAATAAAACAATATGTCCTAAGTATTCAATGTGGGTTTGGAAAAATTCACTCTTTTCATGATTAGCATATAATTGATTCTCTTTTAATAATTTGAAAACCAAGGATAAATGTTCATAATCTTTGTTCTCATTTTTATTGAAAACCAATATGTCATCAAAGAAAACAATGACACAATGCTGATGCTTCAAAAATCTGTGATTCATCATACAACTAAATGTGGCTGGTGCATTAGTTAAACCAAAAGGTATAACAAGGAATTCATAATGTCCAAATTGAGTCCTAAATGCAATTTTGAAAATATCAGATGTGTCCAATCGTACTTGATGGTATCCAAATTTAATATCTATTTTGCTAATTTTGCAACCCCTTGTAGTTTATCCATGAGGTCGTCTACCCTAGGGATCAGATATCTATTCTTGACAGTGATCTTATTTAGGGTATGATAATCAATGCACATCCTATAGGTGTTATTTTTCTTTTTAACTAATAGGATAGGTGCACCAAAAGGAGAACTACTGGGCCTAATGAGTCCTCAGGTTAACAATTCTTCATCTTAGTTTTGAATTTCTTTCTGTTCAATTTGATTATGTCGATAAGGTGCTGTACATGGTGGGTGAGAACCTAGAATTAAGTCTATTTTATGATCTTCAGGATGTGTAGGTGGTAAGTCAGCAGCAGCAAAACAATCTTTAAATTGTGAAAGAAATTGTGTACGCTTAGGATGCATCTGATTTTCTTTAACTTCAATTTCATTCACCCATATTAAGTAGGATTTGCTACATTTTCTTAATGCATGTTTAGCTTGTGTATGACTAAGCAGTGAAAATTTATCAAAGGTGTGCATACCATGCAATGTGATTTGTTTTTCATTAAAATGAATCTTCATTGAGTGCGTTGAATAATCTATATCGGGATTATATTGATGATGCTAAGGCATTCCTAAGATAATGTCACTAGATTACAAAGGCACAACTAAGAAATTTATGTGCTCGACATAATCACCCATTTTAATTTCTAAGTCATGCACTTCTTGTGTTCCATTGTATCTAGTGCCTAAGAATGCAGTCTTGATGCCATAATGAGTTGAAACAATATGTAAATTCAATTCTTTGACCAATTTTGCAGAAATAAAATCGTGTGTGCTCCTGTCATCATGTAAAACAATCTTTTCTCTACCATGCACAAGAGATTTCATCGTTAATAAAGAATGGGGATTTGGCATACTTGGTAAAGTATATGAAGTAGTATCGATATCGTCATCATATTTTGTGAGATTTGGCATTTCTTCATGGTCTTCATTTGCACTAGCTCCCAAGTAGTCGATGTGAACAGTTGGCTTTTTGGATTAACAATTCACCGCTAGATGTTCAAGTTGATGGCAATTATAACAACTCTGGATTTGCCTGGAAAGATGGCTTAGGATTTGGATTTGTGTTTATTGGTAAAGCAAGGGGTCGTTTCCAAGATTTACGGAATTGTTTACCGCAGCACAGAGGAGCGGGAAATGGAAAAAAGAGAAAAGAAGGAAAAGGCGCCTTAACTGGCAACTAGACCTTGGAAAAATTTAAATGCACGGGCACGATCCTCAAGAAGTCTTAGAGTCGCCCAAGGAGAGTAAAAGAATAAAAAGCGCACCATTAAGTGCGAAAACACTTCCAAAACCTTGTAAGAGAGCGCCAAGCTCACTCCTGTGCAAATTGTATGCATTAGTTGGGGATAGGATAGACTAGAACGGTGGGAAATGAGAAAATGGGTCTAGGATAATGGCCAGTCTTGTAAAAAAGGGGGATGACCGCCCACAAAAAATAGGGCATGTATATAAAGTTGAAAAGTGAATGGGAAGCTCATTCTTTTGTGTGGCCAAAGCTTCTTCTTCTTCTTCTCTTGTTTCTTGCCTTCTTGCTTGTGCTTGAGAGAGGGATTGAGAGAGTGTGAGGGAGTGATTGTGTGAGAGTGAGGGATCTTGGAGAAGAAGCTCTCCATCTTCTCTCTTCATCTTCTTCTCCTCTCTTCTCTTCACTTTTCTCGCGCATGGCTATGGAGGATGAAGCTCATGGGAGAGGGATTGAGGTTGCTTGAGCTTGCCTCAAGGATCGTGGAGCTACCGGCGTGCAAGAAAGAGGAGGGTACTTGATTGAGCATCAAGGTAAGCTCACTACACCCGTAAGGTAGGCATTGCGTGTCGGCTATGTGAGAGGTAGCCATGGCCGCTCGGTTCGAAACACTTGAGCAATAAGTGGTCCGTAGGTCTTAGGGTATAGCTTGAAGCTTCGCTCCATTTTGGTTCCGTTGCCGGGACTGACGGAATCCAGCCTTGAGCGCCGCGTGCATCTAATCGAGCATGGAAGTAGGGTTTATAGCCTGAACCAGTGCTGGAGATAACTAGGAGATTTAGGAGGGTTTAATCCGTTAAACAAGTAAGTATTTGGGTTTGTTGGAAGCATTAGATTAGGACTACTGTTCTGCATTTCTGTTTTGCATATTGGCTGCACTAGATTAAGGTTAGATTAGGGTAAGAAAAGAGAAAATAGAGGTTCTGGCTGCTGGAAACATGAAAACAGGGGACCAGATTCAAGTTTCTGGGTGAAACAGGGACAGGGAACTGGTTGTAAGGTTTTGCAGTGCTGGGAAAGGACCTTAAGAGGCTTGGGAGGCCATGAAAAACCTCATTTCTTTGGTTAGCATTGTGTGAAAGAGAGAGAGAGAGAGAGAGAGCTTCTGGTTTACTTGACGAGGAAATGCTATCCCGATTCTAGGCGCCATTGATTCGTGCTGCTCCAAGTGAGTCTGGTTTTTTCCAATAGTGCTCTAATTTGATATGGAAAGTCTGTGGTGATTGTGTGCAGCAGTAGACATTAAGAAGGATTCAAACGCGACCGACTGAGAGAGTCGGACCAGACTTGTTCGATTGCAGGAATCGAACCAACCCGATCAGACGTGCCACGTGGCACTCGGACTGCCCATTAGAATCAGACCATCGTAGTCAGACCATTGGAGCCGGACTCAGACCAGTCCATAGTCGGACCACTTTGAAAGTAGGACCACCCTCTTGGTCCGATTTCCAAAATCGTACCACCAGGGTCCAGACGAGTCCCAAAATCTGACCAACCCCGTTTGACTGTTAGAGTCGGACCAGACCGGTCCGATTGTAAGAATCGAACCGTTCGACTCCCAGAGTCGGACCAACTCTGTCCGATTCCCAGAGTCAAACCATCCTGCCAGAAGAAAAAGATAAGGATCTTTTGCTGGCCTTGCCACAGACCTAACTCCAGGACGCAACCCTAAACACCCCCAAGTCCCAGTTGGACCATTAGAACCTCAGGGACTAACCGAACTTAGGGTGTGAAAAGACCGTAGAATAGCCGGGAACCGAGTTGAGAACTCAAATTAGGCTGGGAACATGGGTAGAAACGAGGTGGACTTTGCGTTAAACGCTTCCTGCATTGGCACTACACTCTTGTGCTCCACTAAGTCTGCACAGCAAGAAAAGAGAAAAGCCTATTTTCGCACCAAGCACCACGAAAGCACTAAGTACAACGTGTGAGTAAGGATCGCAGCTACTTTCGAATAACAAGGAACACACCAGGATATCTAATAACATTAAGGAACCCACTAGTAGGAGAAGACCCCAAGACTTAGACAGGTGCCTGAGTGCCCTACTAGTAGTACCTAGAGAAAACACGAAGACACGGGAAGCAACAAGATAGAGGAGTGGAAGCTGCCGGAGCTGATTGGATTCATTGACAACCTCATGGAGCTGGAAGCAGAAACAATGTCAGGATCAAGAGGTGAATAAGGGGAAGACCAATTAGACTTAGGAGAATTTCCAACCTCGGTCCAGGAACTGGTCCACGACTACGATCTACTCACCATGACTGTGATCCAAGGTAGATATGTAGAGGAAGTAGTAGCTAACCTGGAAGAAGAGAGAAGAGCTATCAAGAGAGCGCTGGAAGGCATAATTGCCTACAACCATGAGCAAAGGGCTAGAAGGCTGCAGCAAGACGTGGATATGTACAAGGCTAGATGAGTACTAGACCTAGCTAGGACAGCCAAGTCCGGACCGAACGTAGAGAGGGAACGGGTAGCAGAGGCTGGCATAACGTTGAGTGAACTAGTGGCAAAGCGACTCATGGACAATACATCCGTGGAACAGAGTGCTATTGCCCTAGCCACCACACTACTATCAGGATTGGGAGTCACACAAGGGGCTAAAGGGCAGGCTAGAATCCCCATAATAGCAAAACAACTAGCTTCATGGAGCAGTTCGAGAAAGTATGTGAGGTGAACGGTCTTACAGCCCCTACGCAGCGAGCTCAAGCCTTCAGCTTATGCTTAGGCGACAAGGGGAGGACCTGGTACTCTAGTCTGGATGACGCAGAACATACAAACTTCGCTTGCCTTAAGGGCCTCTTCATCAAGAGGTTTTTAGAGGCGGGGTATTCGAATAACCTCATTGTTAGGTTGATGAATATCAGTCAAAGGGAGAAGGAGGACATTAGGGATTTCGTCACTCAGGTGCGCAGCCTCTACAAGAGAATCCTTGCCAATGAGCGACCTATCGAGAGGGCAGTGTCTACAGTGTTCATGGATGGGATTCGGAGTGAGGAGCTCTACAAGGCTTTGGCCAGTAACTCCACCTTACAACGAGACGTGCTAGCTTGAGTCTTTGAGGAGGCAATACGTGTAGATGATCAACTCAGGGAACGTAGCATGAGGACTACCAACCGAGATAGTGCAAACCAGAGGGACCCTGATAGATCAACCACCTTGGGGGAAAAAGCAATTGCTAGCGTGCAGGATAAGGGAAAGAGTGTAAACCACGACCAAGGCATGGCAGAGATGAGAATGGAGATTGCACGGTTGCAAGAGCTCGTTAGAAAGCCTGTGAGATCACACGTACAATGTGTGTATTGCGGTGGCAATCAGCTCCCAGTTGAGTGCCAATATCCTAGATCTCGGCCGTGCTCAAATTGCAATAGATTCGGGCATGATGCAGCGCATTGCAGAATGCCGAGGAGATTCCCATACACGCAGCAGTACAACCCTCCATATTTAGGTAATAGGCCACCTAATTTCTTTGGCAGGGGAGCCCAGTTAGCTCTTCCAGCACCAACTGACTCAAGACCTATCGTGCCTAGGCTCGAGATGAACCCAACTGGTATACCCAGGCCATCAGGGCCTTTTGTGACTCACCCATCTAGCGATGCTCCTGTTCACTTTGTGGAGGAGCCTAATGAGGAAGAGACATATGTCAATCCGTACATATCCTATGAGGAGGAGGGCAACCCAGTCCTGATGGACTATCGGCCAGTGCCGGTGATGGCTTTAGGAAGTGGACGAGGCAGAGGCTTTGGAGGGCCCAGCCAAGATCCAGTCACCTGCTGGACTTGCGGCCACCCAGGCCACATTTCATCATGCTGCCCAGAGCGAGAACAAGCTAACAAAGACAAAGAGGATCTCCGATGCACAGAGTGTGGAATCACACATCTGTTTCCTAACTGTCCTAGGCAGAAGCCATCAACCAGCTCTGCTAACATGCCATCGGTGCCTTTGGGGCTCTTTGGAGTGGAAACTTTTGGTAGTGAGGATACGCCCATCCCACTACATGCTATGATGCGAGCTCAAACGAAACAAGCAGGCATCTTCGTGCTAGGGCCAAGTAGCCTTGATGCAACCTCAATGGGGAAGAAAAGCCGGAGGAGACGGAAAAGGAGAACCGATGCAAAGATAACCCTTAAAACCGAGGAAACAACTATGCTAGTAACGGGAAAGAAGGTCACAGACGCAAAGGCAGAGACCTCAGCCCCTAAGACAACAGAGCTAGGGAGTGCCAAGGTAGGGGAATACCCCCATCCCAAACGGCAACTCGAGGCTATAGCCAAGGTCAAAGAGTGGGTCAAGGACGCCCAAAAGCACCTCGAGGATGCTAAACCCATATTGGAAGACCCTATGGACGACTTCTCTAGTGTTAGCACACTAGTCTCACCCTCAAAACCATAGGCTAGGAGCATACCTGCACCACTAGGAGCAACTCAGCAGCAAGGCCGGGGGGAAACTTACCAGGGCAGACAAAATGCATGGCCTAGAACTACTAGTCTCAGAGGAAGACAAGAGTCTAGTAGCCTCCTCACAACCTTGCTGTCCACTCCAGTAACTCTAAGCTTGGAGGATCTGCATAGGCAAAATCACTCCTTGTGGCAGGAGTTAAAGGACTTGATCGAGGGACACGCAGGACTTGCGGGTGCTGATCCACAAGATCATGATGAGGTTACACGGATCCCAAGTCTAACTCTACATGCAAATCCTAAGTCTTTGCACATCAATGCTTTTTGGGAAGGCACTAAAATGCAAACAGTTTTGCCCATCCTAGCCTTAGGAGACATGACTCGAAAAGGAATTGTAGACACAGGCGCCGGTGTTAGTGTGCTAAACCATGCAGTCCTAGAGGCATGGGGAAACCCTCCTGTAGAGACTGCTAGATTCAATGTCACGTTAGCAAACGGAATGAGGGTAAGACCATTTGGGGTCTTAAAGAATTGGCTGGAAAAGATTGCCGGTGTGCAATTTTCGATAAACTTCATTGTCATGAAGGGAGTGGATTACGATATACTATTAGGCCAACCTTGGATGAGGAATGCACGAGTCATCGAGAACTAGGGCAATGGATTGATTTTCCTAGGGAACAGGACTAGTGCAGTGAGGGTAGAGATGGACACTTGGACGACGACACCTGTTGACCTAGCTGCCATCTTGGCTATGCTAAAAGGCGATACTCAAACGACCAAGCCCTATGGATTGCTCGGTAGATATATTCCTTTCCTTGAGGATGAGAGGGATTGGATGCATGTTTTGGCAACCATTGACCTACCATTCTCGGATGAGGAAGGACCACATCAGAGGCTGCTAAAGCCGCAACCATGCCAATTGAGGAGCCAATTGTGCCGCTTTGCATGATGGCAGGAAGCTCACTCAACCTGAGCAAACCGGCCTTGTCCCACATCCCCAACAACAAATTAGAGCTTTAGGAAATCGTAGAGTATCTGACCAATAAATTGGATGGCAATTTGGCTGCTAACTTAAAACCTCTATGTGACTTTTTAGCTAAACCGGAATGGAAATGGACCAAGGTCCACGACTTGAACTTGCTATATAACTGGGCTTTAGTTACTGACGACCATGATATTGAAGAGGGAAGCTTAGGGGATGACGAGGAGTCAGAAGGACAGGACCCGGATGATGAGGAGTATAAGGACTGTCACTCTACGGGAGAAGAAAGTGAAGAAGAGATAGACACAATAGAGTACGACACGGAGGGCAAAGCGATAGAACAAATTAGGGCAAACTTGAGGCCTAGGAAAGAAGGGATCAGTCGGAATGAAAAAGGAGTCATGCTAATGGAGTGTGACAGATCCTGGCTAGAACGCATAGGAGTCGTGGATTATGAGCAAGCCGGAGTAGTACAACCATGGGTAATCCCAGTGCTCAAGACAGATGCACCTATAGAACTACGACCGCCTAGGGAAACACCTTCCTCAAGTGAGGGATGCGAGTTCAACTCAGAGTCGGAAGTTAGCACTGAGAGTGATCCCGAGATACCATAACCCTCTAAGGTCAAACGCACCAAGGGAGACTTGCCAGTCCACCTGAGGCACAGGAGGCTAAAAGAGGAGGTCAGGAAGCAAGCAAGGGACTCAAAAGCGGAAAGGTAGAGGAAACCACAGGATCTGCCCAAACAGTTTACAAAATTTAAAAAGGGTGACAGAGTGGTGATTCTGTTAGGTGCAAAAAGACAAGGTCATACTAGTGAACCGATCGAGGGACCCGCCAAAGTCAAAGAGGTTAACTTGGCTGGGAAAGGTGAAAAACCAAGACCGGTGTCCATTGCAGATGACTTGGTGGAGGATGAAGAGACCAAACTCGTTGCACTCCTGCAAGAGTACATTGACGTATTTGCCTGGACATTGGAACTTAAGGGAGTCGACCCTAGGGTCATGACTCATAACATCCCAATGGTCCTAGATGCAATGCCAACGAAACAACGACCTTATCCCATGAATCCCAAGCATGCCCATGCAGTGAAAGAGGAGATTGATAAACTCATGAGGGCAGGCTTCATATATGAGATTGAGCACACGGACTGGGTATCACCTATCATGATTGTCATGAAAAAAAATGGAAAAATACGTGTGCGTGAACTACAAAAAAGTGAATGCCGCTGCAAAAAGGGATAACTATCCTTTACCTTACACCGAGCACATGCTTGAGAGGGTAGCAGGAAAGGAAGCCTATAGTTTTCTGGATGGTTTTTCGAGCTACAATCAAGTGCAAGTGCACCCCGACGACAGGCACAAGATTGCCTTTGCCATAGAATGGGGCATGTTCACCTACATTGTCATGCCTTTTGGGCTAATGAATGCACCTGCAACTTTCCAACGCCTAATGTGCACTATCTTTAAGGACATGCTTAGGCACGAACTGGAAGTGTTCATAGACGACCTATGTTTACACTCTAGTTGGGCCGAACACTTGGAGAAATTGAGAGTTGTCTTTGAAAGGTGTAGGATGTACCACCTCTCATTGAACCCCTTAAAGTGCCAGTTTTGGGTAAAACACGGATGCATCTTAGGGCACGTAGTGTCAAGGAACGGCATTGCTACTGACTTTTCCAAAGTCAGAGTCATTGTTGACCTACCGCCACCCGATAATGACAAGGGAGTTCAGTGCTTCTTGGGACACACTGGATATTATCGACGATTTGTGCTAAATTACACACTAATAGCTAGACCATTGTACAAGCTATTGATAGTGTTTCAGTGGATGGAGGAATGCCAGTGCGCATATGAGAAGTTGAAAAAGGCTCTTACGAGACTGCACCAATCTTGCTAGCCCCAGACTGGAACGTAACGTTTCATGTGCACATAAACGCCTCTAAGTTCACTATTGGAGCCATGCTATGCTAGCCTGGTGAACATAACTTGGATTACCAGTGAGTTTTGCCAGCAGGCAGCTCACAGAGACCGAGATGAACTATTCCACGACAGAAAGGGAGGGGTTGGCCATGGTATTTGCGGTAAAGAAATTTAGGCATTACCTGTTGGCCACTCCCTTTGTCTTCTTTGTTGATCATCAAGCTTTGCTGTATCTTGTAAACAAGCCTTGTGCTACGGGGCGCATAGCTAGATGGTTACTCCTCTTACTAGAGTTTGACTTCTTTGTGGTTGTATGCAAAGGAAAGCATCACTACATGGTTGACCATATGTCCTGCATAACCACAGGAAAAGCCGCTGGGCAAGGCATGCCTGACGATTTGCCGAATGCCCATCTCTTTAACCTGGCTAGTGAATGAGAATTATTTAGAGCTGATCTGATGTTGTATTGGGCCGATGACATAGTGCAAGTGCTAGAAAATGGACTACCAGAGCGACCCATTGAGAAGGCCAGGCTGAAAAGACTTATCTTGAAAATTCAGCCATATCAACTAATAGCTGGCCAACTCTACAGGTTGGGACAAGACGGTTTATTGCGCAGATGCGTATGTGAGCATGAGATGCACGAAGCATTAAACCAAGCACATGGCGGAATCGTTGGAGGACACTTTAGCGGGGACACAATGGCCCGAAAGGTGCTACAATCCCAGCTATGGTAGCCCACCCTCTTCCGCGATGCAGCTAAATTTGTAAAGCACTGCGATGAGTGCCAAAGGACCAAAGTGTCTGTGCGAAAGGACAAGATGGAGTTGACCCCTGTCATAGCCTGACAACCCTTTGAAAAATGGGGCATCAATTTTATTGGACCTATCAGTCCTGTAGCACAATATTCCCAAGCTCGATACATCATAGTGGCGACTGACTATCTAACGAAATGGGCAGAGGTATGAGCCACGAGGAAGAATGATGCTAGGACCACCGCAAAGTTCTTGTGGGGGCAGGTCATTTCACGGTTTGGCTGTCCAATCAAACTTGTAAGCGACCAAGGCACACACTTCATTAATGAAGTGATTGCCCACTTACTCTCTACTTTCCTAATAATTCATCGGAAGTCCTCTCCCTATTACCCTCAGGCTAATGGCCAAGCCGAATCCACAAATAAAATCTTAGTCAATGTGCTTACAAAAGTCGTGTCTACTTCAAGAAGTGACTGGAACAACAAGCTAATGGCAGCCTTGTGGGTCTATTGCACAGCTTATAAAACAGCTGTGGGACAAACGCCTTTTAGGTTGACGTACGGAATTGAAGCCATTTTACCCTTAGAATTCTTCATCCCTAGCTTGAGGCTAGCAGTCCAGGAGCGTTGGGAGGGAAGAGAGACTTGGACAAACCGCTTGGTGGAGCTAGAGCACTTAACGGAGACTCGACTCCTCGCCACTCACTCTCTGATTTGTGAAAAGGCTCGACGAAAGATGTGGTTTGTCAAGCATGTCAAGCAGTGAGACTTTGAACAAGGGGACCTTGTTCTACTATACTCGGTAAAATGACATAAACAGAAGATGAAGTTTCGAGGGTTAGGGCCTTTCAGAGTACGCATGATTGGTAGGACCGGGAATGTCGAGTTGGAGACACTTGACGGTGAAGGAATAGGCTTTTTTAACGGCAACCGCATTAAGAAGTACTATCCTCCTACCCATCCATTACATGAGCCACCCATGCTAGAACCCCCACTGAACTTCCGCATGGCTACTGTAACTGACCTTATAGATCAGGACGAAGAAGCAGTGGCACCGGCATACCTACAAATCACAGTCGCAGCAAGAGTGGTGTATTCTTTCGAAGCCTTGATTGATGAAGGTGCCGACTACAATATCTTGATGCATGACCATTGGACACGCATTGGTCAACCGAAACTACAGCTCACTAACGCTAAACTCACCCCGTTTGGGGGTACCACTTATTCACTCTTAGGGAAGTGCAAGGTGGTCGTTTCCATCGAGTTTGAAAGTTTACCAGCCTTCTTCCATGTGTTACCTGACACTAAAGGAGCCGGTAATGTGTCACTATTGGGTTGCACTTTCAAGAAGCAAACAAATTGTAACGTGAATTACAACTAAACCGCATACATCTTGCTATCGGCAATGTGCGTATAGTGACAACCTTCAGCAAGGGCTGTCTTAATTCCTCCACCTTTACGAAGCCACCGGTAGAAACCCCTACGATCACGCTTTAGCCCGAGTCTGAACAGAAGGAAACTACGGCCTCATGCCGGGCTCTCAACCCCAGGCCCAAACCCACCAAGAGCACTCACAAGGCCAAAGAGTCCAAGTTTCTATGGGTGCCAAAACGGCAAAAACCACATCCGGGTAGACCACCCAAGTATGATCCTAAATGTCAAAATTATCAACTGCCCCGACCTAAGAGGCGGTCTAGGCGCTATCACTGTAGACACACAACCACGCCGCACTGGATTCTCAAAGATCTCTTGCGGGCACAAGGATACTACGAGGGCAATCCCTGGATTTGGGTGCCTAAAAATGGCCAGCTAAGAAGCTCATCTACAAGAAATCTCACCCTAATGAGAGAGGCTTGCACAAGTGGCGCCCAGAACATAGTCAATAGGCCATGGCCAGCTGTGGCTAGCAAGCCTCAGCTCATCTATTGACCAAAGAAAATGCCACAGGCCTTAAACCTACCTAATCCAGAGAACTTAAAAACCACTATGACTTCCCACTCAGAACCTAGCACAACCCCCATGCCTCCGGAGCTTCCTACAGCACCTCAAAGTGCTTCAGAGTGCAAGGCCCAACCCGTGACACCGATGAGGGAGTCACCACTATCCAGTCCAGTTGCACCACCCCCACCAGCGGGTCTTAAACCTTCATACGCGATATGACCTTTCCTCTCCTTGGCTAAGGACCTTGCCCCAACTTTTGGGGATGACTTAATAATTTGCATTAAAATATTGGACGAAACTTTCACTACATTTGCTAGAAGTTATGAGAGGCTAGACCTAGGTCTTCTTGACAAAATGCTTCCTTCATATGTTCATGCATTACCATGCACTTGGGAGGAATACGAACTTATGACCACTAAATTCCCCAAAATTGCTGCCGAACTAATAGCAAACGACGAAATCTCAAAAGATCAAGCTGCCCTCAGAAGACTTATCACTTCGTATCGTAAGCCTCCTCGTTTTGCTCCTGAACAGGAGTTGCAAGAGCTCACACAGATGGCAAGCTCACCTTCCACGTTCTTGCAGCAGTGGTTTACGCTAAGGATCCAATGGGAGAAAAAAGGTTGTCGAATAATGACCAATGCTGAGCAACGCAGGGCAGTTAAAACCATTGAATATGACCCCACTTATGTGGCACCTATCTCGTTTAGGGTCTTGGACATCACCCGTAATCAGCATTTGGATGACCATGTGCTCGCCCATCCCTACATTGACCAATTCCTCACCGCAGAGGAATTACATGTGGCCAGTCGCCTCGATACTGGAGATCTCTTCCACGATGTCTTGACCTACATTTCCCAAATCTCCATCCAACCATCTACTCTTGATTGTCATGCCCAACTCAAATACAATCCAAGCTTCTATGTTTAGTTATTGGCCATGTAAGTCAACCCACGCGAAACATCGCTTACCTCGTCCTCCCTGTGCTAATCCTAGGAAGGATTCCTTGAATGATCCCCGACGGAAGGGGGAGCAATGTGAGCAAGAGCAGAGCAAAAATGAAAGTTATGCTATCTAGCTAGCAGATTGTTATAATTAAGTAAGTTTCTATGGAGGAATACTACAAAGGAAAACAATAGCAATGGTCAAGCCTCTAAGCGAGTATACCCATTTTGGGCACATACATTTTTTTTCTCAAACTGAATTTTGATTAGAAATAAGCCGATTGTTAGGCATTAATGTTGGCATGGTGTGTTGACTCCATGGCAGGACAAGACAAAGGGGGAAAACTCCCATTCTCCGAAGAAGAGATGACCAAATTTGACATCAACATCGAGACGCGAGGACTCAGTCAGTTCACTTTCAAGCACACACTGAATCTGGACGAGGCCATCCTGGAGAAACCCTCGATCAAAGACTTGGTGGATAGATGCCACCTTCACAAATATGTGGAAAAGGTGGGGCAGGCTGTGGATTACAGCATGTGTGCGGATTTCCTGAGGAACTTTGACAATAGCAGGAACTGTGGCACTATCACAGTAAGGACAGGGGAGCAAGAAAGAAGAATCGAAGTGCCCCTCAATGCAACAATCATAGAAAAGGCCCTGGGGCTCGTGCCCAAGAAAGAGAGACGGCCAAGACAAGATGTTTATGCCATGCTGGGGGTAAAGAAAGAAGCGGTGCACACCGTGGATGGAATCAGCTTGGCTGACATCCCGGACCCAGCAGTGAAATTACAAGTGAAGATGATCCATACCCTCTTCTCGGGCCAACGGTACAATGCATTGATGAACAAAATCAGGGTCCCGCTGTTGGAAAGCATAGTAGCAAGAGTCCCTGAAGAGATAGACTGGAATGGGTTCGTACAGAAAACCATTCAAACTTCAGTTGCCCTCCTCACCCCGGCGGAAGCACTAGCAGGAGGAGAATCCCCTGCCTCAACCGCGCACTCCGCAAGGAAGAAACCTGCATCAAAGGTAGCTACAATCAGATACGGGGGTATCTTGACGGCCATCATAGACGAAGCAATAAAGGATGAGGGCATCATGGATGAGGAAGTTGCGCATCAAAGCCCACCTCACCACGAAGGAGGGGAATCAAGCGAAAGAACAATAAGTGACAAGGGAGAGCAGGAGGTGCCGCCTACACGAGCGAGCAAACCCAAAGAACAAAACAAGAGTGACAAGAGACAGAAGGAGAAGAAAGAGAAATTAAGTAAGGAAGAACAGGTTGACATCAAAAGGGCTCAAAGAGAGTCTCGAAGAGCTGAGGAAGAAAGGAGGAGGAAAGAGGAGGAGGAGCTTGCAAGGATAAGAGAGGAGTTGAAGAAGGCAGAAGAGGACAGGAAAAGAAGGGCGGGAGAAGAAGCTGAAGAGCAGCGATTGAAGGAACTGGCCGAATTGGCAGAAGCTATACGAAGATCTGTGGAAGAGACCCATGGGGGCAAAGAACTCAAACCCGTAAGCACCTGCCATAAAGCCGAAGCCAGTGCAAGTGTGGAAGCAGCTCCAGTGGTCGTAGGCAAGGGCAAGTCCCTCCTACATCCACTTCCTTCCTCCTGTGTGCCGACAACAGTTGAAACTACGACTACAACCACCGCACAACCCATGCCTCCCCTCGACACGTCACAGCTCATGACCATGGTGCAGATGCTAGTGAGCAAGGTGGCCGAAATCGTGCCTGAAACTAGATTGAAAAGCCTCACCGCCGTAGATGCAGAGTCACGGCAAGACCCTAAACAACAAAGGTTGGAGGCATCGACCACCACGCCCCATACTCCAATGCCTGCCGACAGTGACTATGATGCATATGTGGCCGAGCTACTGACAAAACTGGACAAGGCAAAAGAAGAGAAGAAGGTGGCCTTGCTGGAGCTAGAGAAAGAAAAGGAGACGTCAACGGCCCTCAGGCTAGAAGTCTCAAGGCAGGAAGTTGACAGACAGAGAGAAATAAAGGCCATGCAGGACTAGCTAGCAGAAAAAACGAAGGAAGCCCAAAACAATGAAAGCCGCCTTAGACAAAGGCTGGAGGACGAGGAGCAGAGCCTGGTGGTGGAACAAAGGAACCTAAAGTTACTGATGCAGCAATACAGTGATCTATAGCAAAGGGTCGCCCAAGTGGAAATGCTCTACCAGGGGGTTCAGGAAGGTGAAGCCACTGTTCCACAAAAGCATGCCACGGAGCCCCAGTCATGGTGGGAGCTAGAAGAACAGAACAGGTTAATAAGCGAAATCGAATTCTTGAAGAGTGAAGGGCCATGAGTCTCAACAAGTGAAGCAAAACGGCTACAGGATGAAGTGCAAAGATTGCAAGATGCGCTGGAGACCTCCCAGGAAGACGTAGAAGCCCTCATGGCCATGGCCTTCAATCAAAAAAGGTGCTGAAATCCAAAGCCAAGAGCAGCTGGTGCAGGAAAAATCAGAAATCCTGGCCGAGGTGCACCAAAGGCTCAGCATTGTCGATCAAGCAAGAGGGATTGCTGAAGAACATCTAGCTCAGAAATTAAGAGAAAGAAACCAGTTATTGTTTTTATCAAATAAGTAGCAATAGGTAGTAACCACCCTGGCGAGCCAACTAGAGGAACAAAGGAAAAGGATGGAGGAGAGAGCCATGGAGTGGGAAAGGAAAAACTTTGACAGGGTAAGGGACTTAACCGAACGCCTGGCGGTGGCAGAATGTGAAAGAATGCTTGCCGAAGCTAGGGTTAAGGCTGCAGAAATATCCACTAAGACCTAGCGCGGCAGGCCTTCCTCAACACAGTGCTCCACGTGACGCAAGCTGAGGGCGATGATCCATTGGAAAAGGTAAAAAGAAAGTTGGAGCTAACCACCCGAGCTCTAAGATACGGTCTTCAAGAGCGGGAGCTTCCAACAAGTACAAGAATCACCAAAGAGCAACAATTCTACTACCTATGCTATATGGGCCTTTCCACTGCTGAGCTCAAGGAGTTAGGTTTTTAGGAGCAGGAGCAGCCACCACCACCACCACCAATCATTTCCCCTGTGGTTGAGCGAAATGTCGAAGAGGGTCCGGATTTCGAGCAAGATGATGATGAAGAGCTGCAAAGGATGCTGAGTCCGCCTCAACCTGAGATCCCACAGGAGGAACCTGCAGATGCCGATCTACCCGAACACATAGTTACAGCAAGGAGAAGGAGACAAGAGTTAGCTGAGGAGGCCCAACGCCGAGCACACACACTTCCACGACAACTCCCTGAGGAGCCCATGCCACTGAGGAATGATACACATCCTGTAGACTGGTCCCAGGAGTTGGTCATCTGGCATCAGCGAGAGCTACGTAAGAGGCCGTTTGAGCTTTCATTTTCTTTCCCACGCTCTCTAGACTAGGCCCTGCCTCTAGGAGTCGTAGCCAAGATCAAAGATCTGCCAACGAACTTGCAAACAGATGGATGGAAGAAAGAAGCATGATAATGACTAGGTGGAGACAAGAGCCACAAGAGTACTGGGAAGACAAGGTCAATCTGGTTCCCAAAACCATCCAAGGCTATGAGGCATAGCCGAAATGGTGAAGGAGGATTTGGGACACCAATTTTGATGCATGGACCGCATTTTGTAGTTCACTCCCTGAAGAGCGTAACGATCCCAAATACATGCCCTACCCCCGTAGGCATGGAGTGGACTATGATAGAGATTTACATGGGGATTTTGACTTCTTGAAAATATATAATGTAAATGCTAGGAGCCCTGAGGAGTGCTTAGTGTTTAGGGTAGAAGACATACTTCCCTCCATAAATCGTTTTCTTGCAGACTTTTCTTCCTGCCCTGATCCAACATTTTTGACCACTTGTAATTACCTCCGACTTATCAAATTCCTGCTACTCTAGAAACCTGCAGCAGAGGAAGCCCATCTCCCCCCACTCTTTTTTTATATTAAGTTAGGAATAGATAGTAGAGCCATGACTAGGTTGATGATGCAGGCTACTCTCCTCCCTGCCTTCTGCCTAGAGCTCTTAGAAAATATGAGTGACACCCGCTTTGCAAGGTGTAATCACCCCTTCTTCTCCACCACTCCTCTAAGAGCTAAAGCCGGTATTAAAGAATACCTACAAAGTTGCGTATTTTTATCACAATGCTTGCGACCGCCCCGTGACTAAATAGGTGCCACATACCTTGCCAAATGTACTCTCTCCCATTCTTTAAAAAAAAAAAGCCGAAAGACGAAGTCACTACTAAACACGTTGACAGGGAGGACACTTCACATGTGCTTGCAATCTTCCTTCACTATTATTGTGCACCACACTCACTGCATCTAGAGTCCTCTCTAGCCCCTCCCCCACTTCACACTTAGGGCACATCAAGGGCAGGAATTTCAGACCTGTCACCCTAAGTTTTTCACCGCACCTCCAATGCCGCACGAACTGGGTCCTCAAGTGTGGGACATTACCAAGGGCTTACCCAAGGTTAGACCCACCTCCCAGTTCCACTGGCACAGGCACCATGCATTACACAGTGAGACAGACACACCCCCTAGGAAGTGCACAACTTTTCTTGCAGGTTATGTTCGTGTTTCAAGAACTGGCTACTTGGCTGAAGAAGATCATCTACTACATCCTCCAATGACAAGGAATTTTTCCATGAGTCGAACATGACCCCATCACTGCAACTTCAGGAGCTTCGTTGTGAAGGTTTAAATGGCTCAACAGATTTCATGTTGCCAATCATCCGCCTACTGATGGCTGCCATGACTGAACCAAATCAAGTAGAAGGAAAACCCAGTGATGGATCCGCCATTGGCATAGATCTTGGAAACTCATCGTCCAATGATCCATGCCCAACGCTTCAAGATCTACGGATCGCTTATTGATTCCACAAGCCTGAAGACCTTCAACTCAAAACTAAAGACCCTCTACTCAAAGACAAGGATTTTCAACCAAGGCCACGGCTTTTCAAGGCAAACAACGTTCGGGGGGTTTTCCAGAATAAATCCCTCCAATACTATCCTCCTAAGGGATTGCTTATTGCTTCAAGCGTTTCGGATACTCAAAAGATGACCGGACATAAGGGGCGCCATAACAGTGTGAAAGATGCCAAGTATCTTCATGGAGCCTAAAGCATGCCGGAATCTCTCCTGGTCATCGTCATCCAACTCCATCACCTCTCATTCACAAGCATCAGTGTCATCTACCCACCAATTCCACCTAGCAATAGCATCATCTATCCCACTACTTCCCACCATAGTGCCATGGGACTGGCACTTGGCTAGGAGGGGGATAATGTTTACCGCAGCATAGAGGAGAAAGAAATGGAAAAAAGAGAAAAGAAGGAAAATGCGCCTTAACTGGCAACTAGACCCTGGAAAAAATTAAATGCACGGGCACGATCCTCAAGAAGTCTTAGAGTCACCCAAGGAGAGTAAAAGAATAAAAAGCGCACCATTAAGTGCGAAAATAGTTCCAAAACCTTGTAAGAGAGCGCCATGCTCACTCCTGTGCAAATTGTATGCATTAGTTGGGGATAGGATAGACTAGAACGGTGGGAAATGAGAAAATGGGTCTAGGCTAATGGCCGGCAATGTAAAAAAGGGGGATGACCGCCCATGAAAAATAGGGCATGTATATAAAGTTGAAAAGTGAATGGGAAGCTCATTCTTGTGTGTGGCCAAAGCTTCTTCTTCTTCTTCTCTTATTTCTTGCCTTCTTGCTTGTGCTTGAGAGAGGGATTGAGAGAGTGTGAGGGAGTGAGGGAGTGATTGTGTGAGAGTGAGGGATCTTGAAGAAGAAGCTCTCCATCTTCTCTCTTCATCTTCTTCTCCTCTCTTCTCTTCACTTGTCTCGTGCGTGGCTATGGAGGATGAAGCTCATGGGAAAGGGATTGAGGTTGCTTGAGCTTGCCTCAAGGATCGTGGAGCTACCGGCATGCAAGAAAGAGGAGGGTACTTGATCGAGCATCAAGGTAAGCTCACTACACCCGTAAGGTAGGCATTGTGCGTCGGCTATGTGAGAGGTAGCCATGGCCGCTCGGTTCGAAACACTTGAGCAATAAGTGGTCCGTAGGTCTCGAGGTAGAGCTTGAAGCTCCCCTCCAGGAATGAAGATGGAACAAAGCAGTTTTGATTGAATCTTCAAATGTTAGAGTTGAATTGCTTTGTACCGAAGTTATCGTTATTTTAGATTTGTTGTACTCGCTTCTCTCGTCCTTGAATTTTGTCTTCATCATCATGGGCCAAGGAAATCACATCCTCAAGAGTCGTTGGCTTGAACATGTTCACTTCCGCATAGAAGTGACCAAGTAAACGAGACATAAACTTGCGCTTATGGGTTGTCTCAGGTACATCTTCAAGCATTCAAAGTTGCAATAAGACATTCCAAAAACGCTCGGTATATTGTAAAATAAGCTCGTGATTTCTTTGTTGTAAAAGATCCCATTGTTTGATTACTTTTTCGTGAATGGAGGTGGAAGAAAATTTTGCAGTAATTTCTTTTGAAAAGTCTCCCAAGTAGTAGGACAATCAATGCTTTTGCGGACAACAGTCCACCATAGCGATGCTCTGTCCACTAAATGGTTGGTGACACACTTGAGTTTGTCTTTTTTGGCATATTGTTCTTCATGGAAATAATCATCAAACTGACTAATAAAAGTGAGAATAGTCTTTCCATCGCGTAACCCATTAAAAGTATAGAATTTGAAATTTCTTTTACTTATCTTGGCTTCTTTCCTAATAGATTGTGCTTCAAGTGTCACATCGATTGTACGTCATATAACGTCTTCAGGTTGTGGTCCATCTTGATCGGCAGTAGATCATTGAAGAGTGGCCAATTGAGCTTGCAAATTTTGACGTGCTCTTCATTCATCTTGAAGCTACATCATAATTAGGTCCATTTTTTGCTCCATCATTGGTTCCGGTAAATCACCTTTGGCCATAAAATCTTCCATATTTTGATCGGTCATCCTGCAAAATTTTAAACAACCTCACACACTCGAAATCTTGTTAGTGGGATGAGTGTAGCTCAAAGTCGAGTTTACAAGGCTTGCTCTTTTTTTTAAAATGGCTTTTAGGAATATTTCTTCTTTTTTAAAATTTTAAACAACCTCACACACTCGAAATCTTGTTAGTGGGATGAGCATAGCTCAAAGTCGGGTTTACAAGGCTTGCTCTTTTTTTTTTTATGGCTTTTAGGGATCTTTCTTCTTTACAGATACGGAAGTTGCTAGAATCCTTCTTCGATTAATTCTTTGCCCGTGAAGATAGTGTATAGCAATCTACTTGCTGGAAATTATCTCTGGTCATAGCAGGGGTGTGAACAGAGGCTTGCAAAGAAGTGTAAAATCGATTTGGAAGTATGGCAATAAGAACAGCCGCTAAAGAACAGATTTAGAGAGATAAGGTTTTTAAGCTTCAATAAAGCTTAGGCTTTGACTTAAGATTTTTAACTAAAAGCTTCAACTAATCGTTTGACAGCGCGCAGGTCGAGAGGATGTACTCGCCGTTTTGTCGTCGTGTAGGACGTGTTCCGATCGCAATTACTTGAATTGATAAGATTAAGCTTTTTAATAAGCTTATTAACCTTTGTAACCTCCAAACTAATGAAAATTTACTTATCTTCTTCTCTGAGAAAAAAAAGACTTGATGGAGGAGCTTGGGAAGTGGTCCTCTATTGTCAAAGATTGGTCCTTTGTGATCCAACAGCACAGGAAGGGGTCCTTCACTGCCACGAACATGCTGGTATTGACGAATTATTGTGAGACTGACTATAGAGCTCATTCATTCTAGGAGCTTTGCCTTCGTGCGAGATGGTAAGCGATTGGAAGCCCTTGATCTTAGCTTCACTCTGATACCACTGGTGTGCAAATCGAAAGCTGTATGCGTACGTAGCGAGCGTCGAAAGGTCCCCAAGAACAAAAAACTCTACTTTAAGCTCAAAATTCAAGAGAATAGACTTGCACCACATGAGGCAAAAAGACCAACTGGGTACAATCTCCCCCCATGCCTTGTGTGAGCGCTCCACAAAGCATGTATTTAATAATTTATTCATCTTCAAGCTTAAAAATAGCCAAATTTTACAATTAGTATGCTTTAGCTTTTGTGTTTGATTTTGTCCAAATAGAGAATAAAGCGGTTGGGCGGCCCAAGAGTCAGGTAGTGCCCAAATACAATGTCCAATAATGAATATTTAAACCGTGCGCCCATGTGCATGCAAAATAATAAATATATATCAAGCACTTAAATAAATAAATGCGCCAAAATAAATATTAGTGCCATGCCTGAGATGTGTACCCATCAAAAATGATAATTTCTTCTAAATAACTTGAATACACGCTATCGCTTAGTGCTTCCCAGCGTCACCGTCGCCTACTCTACACATAAACTGAAGCATTCACAATTGTTAGAAAATAATAAAATTAAACTAAAAAAAGTGAATACCTAACAGTCTTTAGCTACAAAATAAATAAATAGGTTGGAACTCTGTCCTAACCTTAATTTAATACAAGTGCGCACTCTAAACTCATAAACGTCCATTAATTTAAATATGTATTTTGTAGAATCACCCACTATGGAATCACCCACTTGCACATTAAATTAACATGACACCCAAAAAGGACAAGCATCCCCGTCAACTTTTGACACAAGGAATCCACCTTGTGTACGAGCCCCGACAAATAAATATAGTTTTACGGAATCCACCGCAAAACCTCATGAAATCCACCATGGTCTCACAGAATCCACCATGGAATATGCCTCCTTGCATCAATACAAGCTTATTGCCATCACATTCCAAGTTGATGTGATGCTAACATACAATGAAGTCTAAGATCCTTGTGGGACCTTGCAAACACATTAAGTTCCCCTTTAATAGTTCACAAAAGACCATTAACTCCTCTTTAGGGAGACCGTTACCCACTTTGAGATTATGTTAAGTTTCATGTCTATTTATAAGGAGCAATTATAAGGAGCAAGCGCTCCTCACCTTCCACTTCTTTTATGAATGTGTCTCATACAACTTCATTGTATAGGTCAAAGTCCTTTAAGGGAGTTGCCATTTCCTTTTATGCTCCACTAGAATTGGCCTTGATTGCGATATAGGCTTTGACTTTTCTAACACCACAGGGGGCTAAAATGGAGTTGCATGTACTTAAAATGGAACCAGTTCTTGACCAGAGGATTCTTCTTTTGAGGATACATCATGAAATTTCTGAGCTTCTCTACTATCTTTGGTTTGGTGCTCTTTTGCACATGTCACAATAATCATCTTTATTTGCAAAGGGTTAATGGGGGTCAAGGTGGAAGGAACCACTGATAAAGGAGATCTTATTTTGTTTAATCCACTTCTAATACATCTTTTACACATTGTGAGGACCATTAATCAGCACAAAAGGAAGCACAATCATTTCATCCATCGACATGGAGTCTTTGCTAGCTAATGCCAATGTGACTTCTTCATCATCAGTTCTTTTTTTAACTGTATGGATTCCTATTTACCACTTTTTGACTCATCCTCTTCACTCTCTATTTCTACTTGTATTAGGGCTCTATATGAGAATAATAGGCTTTTTGTTTCCACTCTTCTTTTGTCTCATACTCCAAAGTGGCCATATAAGAAGGGGAATGGTGTATCCATCCATCAATCTCCATGTTGGAACTGACTTCAAAGTTACACCATTCCTTACAACCTCTTCTTTTGCAAAGGTTCTATCTTTTATTTTGTTAGTAGAATCCAAAGGGAATTCTAAGGATGTGGATCAATTTCCTTCTTGAGAGCCGTATAACTTTAGTACTACTTTATTTGGTCTCCTACTAAGGGTTATGGTTTCTTTGAACCAATTAGTCCTTGTGCTTGCTTTAGAAAATGGATGCCTTCCTAATAGGTGTGGGTCAAAGCTTCTCTATAAGTTAGGTTTCAACACAAGATAGGACAACCATTAGTAATATCTTCCTACCAAAGTGGTCTTGACATATGGGAGGATACATAGAGGATTTATGAGCCACTGATGAGTAGGTTGCATACCTTGCAATCCCAAATTCTTCACCATTACATCTGTCATTATGTTTATTGAAGAGACTCCATCGATTAATGCATTATCAATGAAACATCCTTCAATCCATCTGGAAGTCTCTTGAGTAGTAAGATCCAGGAAGGCATTGATCACATCCACTTCCTTCACAAACTTTGGAGTTTTGTTGACCTTAGTTGTAGTCGTAGGGTTAGCAATCCTATATTTTGTGACAAATGGAGGAAAACATTTAGGTTTGGTTGGAATGTATTTAGATCCTTTATTAGATCATACTCTTATATGTGGCTCACTAGTTCATCGAGATAACTAGATAGTGCGGTAATACCCATTTTCATGTTCCTTGTCTCTTCAAGAACAAGATGCATCACTACTTCATCTAAGGCAAGAGATATCTCCACTACTTATGTCTATTGGTCACAAGGTCAAAAATAGGGGATAGTTTTATCCCAAATGATATTTTTTGGAGGTTTCCTTAGTGGCCCAACTAAATTTTTGGGCTTGAAAACTCAAAAATGAACCCGTACATCCAAAAATTTTCATATTTTTATTGAAATGTGCAAAAAAGAACTCAAAATTAGGTTCTCTCATAACATTTACCTGATTTTCTAAACTCTTCACGTTTGATCAATCAAACAATTACCCAGCTATCTACAAAATAAATATCACAAGGGTCTTTTTTTTTAAAAGCATTCTTTTTGGATCTTGTCTTCTACATCCTAAACTATCTCTGAAATCCTTTGTTGTACTCTAGTACCTTGTATAGCATTCTTATTGTGTTGTTCTTTGGTTCTATTGGTAGTTTGGATTTCACAACTTTTATTGCATGATTATTTTTCTTTGGAACTATGACTTCTTTCTTTTTGGCATACATTATCATGGCTACTTTTAACTCCACTAAGTTGGATGTAGTTCGTGAACCTTGGGTTGGGTATTAGTGCGGCTTATATTCACAAGAGTTGGACTAGGATAGTATTTTTTAGTGTGCCCTTTGTCCTTTGATTCATCTCATTCACATAGAAAATGTCCTCCATATGGTTCTTTCTTAGATAGGAAGAACAAAAGTTTCATAGGATTATTGGTTTTACATTCACTATCTAAATATCTCACTTGGTGGCATTCTTGATACCAAGTATTTGATCTAAGGGCATTTGTTCTTGCTCCTATAGTATTAGAGGCTCTAATAGTATTCATCTTCAAAGTCCACACTTGTTCTATTAGCTCCTTCATTATATTGGTGACCAAGTTTGATAATAAATACATTAAGTTTTCTCCTCTTGATGTTCTTGCAGTGAGTTTCTTAGGTATCTTTATGATTATGCCATAAATAGGTTGGGTTGGGTATGATTTGAAGTGCCTCTTTGAATGGGCTACTACATGCTCCAATTACTAGTAGGGCTCCATTGTTGTTGTGGGGCTATAGATGCCATTGCTACTTTGGTTGATCCATCATTATAGGCATTAAATGTGGCCATTACTAGGTTGGAGTACCATACTAAGGCATTGTAGACACTTATTACAATCCCAAGAATGAAGTTAGGCTAATACAAAACTCCTCACATTGAGAGGGATAGGGCTCCAGTTTCTTAATTCCATTA
The DNA here is from genome assembly GCF_053477565.2 of Lygodium microphyllum. NCBI lineage: Eukaryota > Viridiplantae > Streptophyta > Polypodiopsida > Schizaeales > Lygodiaceae > Lygodium > Lygodium microphyllum. The sequence goes on from NC_141159.1 coordinate 39,981,813, forward strand.
GAGCTTGCAAATTTTTTTATCTTCTAGCTCCACAAAGTTTTGTACCTATGCTTAACAGGCATCTAAGAAATACTACATTGTGGATTTCTTCATGTAGATTATGGGTAGACTATATTTTCAATATAGACTCCATTCACAAGGCATAAGATTTGACAAATTCTCTAGCTAACTAGCCTAAATTCATGAACTCTTTTCTCATCCACTCTTTGAAGCTTTCATGCTTGAACTTGGTGAGGAAAGCCTTCTTCACATCATCCCATGTGTTGAAAGTTCCTATTTCTTACCTTTTGTACCATAAAACACCACTCTCTTCAAAATGGTAGGGAATACTGCCAACCAATGCTTTTGGGTCCCAACATTATTGGCCACACAAGCTACCATAAAATTCCTACATGAGAATTGGAATCTTCATTGTACTCTCCTTTGAAAATTGGCAATTTGATTACATTGATAGGCCTACCATCAACATTTCCAAGACATATCTTACTAGGAAGGTACCTTACTTTGTTTGTGCCATTGGGACTTTTGTAAAAAGTGTTGCAAGGGTTTCAAAGGATTCTTCTCCTGCTTGCTCATTTTCTACTTTGGCCTTAGCTTTTTGTATTCTCATATAACTCTAGGGATTCTCCAATGCTTGTCTCTTTAATGACTCATTCATTAGAGAATTGGCTCTACCCAGATTTTGTATGTTGCAACAAAAGAGAATAGAGGGTTTCTTGCTTACTTTAGTCTCTAAAAGACTCTCTTGCCAACATTTCTCCAACTTCTTCCTTCGTATAGTTATTGAAATCAACTTTCATACCACCATAGAGGGAAGGAATTTGGTTCTAAAGTTGACAAAACTCATCCGCCTTAGAACAACCATTGTGCCATCATTCTAATAATACCCTCATAATACCATCTTCTAAGGGTTTTGATAGTATATGTCATGAAGAAAACAAAAGTCACCAACTACCATTGAGTTTTTGGTTGGATGAATAGGAGGTTATCAATGCACCAAGCATTCCACATATCCTATTGTTGTGCATCCACAAACAGATTGCACCTCTTTTCCTTCTTATTCTTGTGACCTTCTACTTATCAAGACTCCTGAAGCTTCTACATTTTCTCCTACTTGATATTGTCTATCAAGTCCTCAATGAATCCAAAATCCCTCATTGATAACCTAGCTAGGTCCTCAATGAAGCCCTATCCCTCTCAATGGTGCACATTTCTAGACACCTAGCTATAATGGTGCACATTTCTATAGCTTCATAAGATAACAAGAAAAACCTATCATATAGGGCATGCATTTAGAATAGCATTGTGTTGTCCCATTGAAAAATAAATTTATTGTAGAAACTGGCTTTGGAAATGAATTTCTTCAATTCTTTTGGGGTAGAAGGGATTCTACAAATGTACTTCCTTTCTTTTCCTTTCCATGGTGCCATTTTCTCCATTTTCAACTTGTTTGGATGCTTGTTGGTTGCAATCTTCCTTAACAGTGCATGAAAGCATAGATATCTCAAGAGAACACCAAGGAAATGAGGAGAATACTACAAGAAAAAATATCTTGTAGCATCAACAAGTAACTTTTTCATCTTCATATAGACCCAAATAATGAAAATGGAAATAAAAACTTCACATAGCATCATATAATATATTGTCCACACTAATAGATTCAATAAAAATACATACTATTCTCCATTTTCACAATCCACAAAGAAAGAGGTCATAAAGAAAAGTATATGAATAGAAATGATCACATAGTATTTAGATAAGATCTTTCATAAAGAATCCATAGTCTTTTGCACTCATAGTCTCGTAATTCGTATGCATATAGAATATTTGCATTAAAAATGACTATCTCTATCTCAAGATCTCTCCTTCACACTCTCATGGAAAGATACAATGAAATGATGAAAAAAAATCCTCTCTTAGTTGTGGTGTTACCTTCCAAAGGGAATGTCTGATATGAATAGCTACCAAAGCCACTATAGTCACTCTTTCTAGTGAACAACTACACTGTCACTCTAAGTCTTGAGCTTCAGTCTTTAACTGCTACTATCTTCACTTGAACTAGATAATAAGATAATGTATTATCCTCTTTCAAAAATAGAAAAAATCCCCGAGCTAATAACCCATCAAATGAAATTATAAATGGTCACATGCAGAGGCTTACATAAGCAATACGGAAGCTCATAGAAGTTATATAAGGTCAATAAAACTCAATGAAACCTAGTTAGCCCAAACAAAACCCATATGAATCAACCAAAATACATCCAAAAGATCTTCAATCACAATACAATATATCCATTGAAAAATATAAAGCTCAAACAAAAGGAACAAATGAGTTCAACAGAGACAAACAAAATACATCATAACCAAACACCACCCAAAAAAATATATCAAACTCATAGAAAACAAACCAAAACCTCAAGAAGCTCATAAAAATATTCAATCCAAAATAAAATCATCCAAAACACTAAAAAAAGACATAAAATCCATAAAATCATGTATCTAACAAACAATTCAGCTCCAAATGAATAGCCAAAAACAATTAAAAAACTAATCAAATTAGCATGCAATAGCTCTATCCATCCAACTCTTGAATATCTCCCATATGATGGGGTTTTACTTCATCAAAACACTAAGAAGAATCAATAAATATGGTGGAGGAAAGGATTGATAAAACACTAGGCTCTATCTCCTAATACTAGAATTTGTGTTGCCTTGTATCATCTCAAGTGGTAATCTCTTTCTTCTACACATATTGGCCAAACTAAATTGATTTGGTGGTAGAGTTACCAAGGTTTGTGGGTTGGGTAGGCAAAGTCACATGCAAAGCATTAGAGATTCCAAGGAGACTGATGGTCTCCCGTTGGTAATTCCTTCTATACTTCTTTTACTCATTCTTTCAACTTATCTATTGCAGTCAATTGCTACCTAATATCGTGGTATTCTTCTACCTTTGTTGTAGTATCCTTCCCTATTTTGGGCATCCTTATTGCACTTTTGGGACTCAAAATTGGAGCTATGCCTTTTTGAGTAGTTAAGTCTTTTATTTTTAGTTTAAGATGAGTGTGCTTTTGTCTTTTCTTAGTGTTCTTCTGACCTACCATTAACATGTTTATTGTGGTCGAGCCCCTCAATGGTGACTCTACCTTTCTTACTTTATGTTGTTGTGATGGTATTGGATGGAATAAAGATGGTATCTTCATTGATCATTTCAATGGCAAAGAGACTCAAGGTACCAAGGGTAGGATTGCATTGCTATGAGTGGATTTTGTGTTGAGAAATCTTGATACATGTGAGTGATTCCACATTCAAGGCACTGTTGGTCTACATCATTTTCTTTTGGTTGTTCTTGTCTCTCTAGATAGTATGAGAACATGCCTTAGCTGTCCACATTTCTAGCAAGCTATTGTTTCTCATGGTTGAATCATTCCTTGCCCCTTTCTTGTCCTAACATTATGATGGACATTCCATTAGGATAGATAATCCTCTTCATTGTAGCACATAAAGGGGTTAGTATACTTCTTATTGGTTCTTTAATGTACTAGATGAGAGCATCATTAGGAGGATGAGTAATGATTAGCACCAATGGTCTGGTGATCCCTAAGGGATTGATTTAATTACTTGATATTATTTGTTTTTTCTCCTAGGAGTTAGTAAGGCTAAGGGTGGTGTTAGCTATGCAAGCTAGTATGGGTAATTGAAATCTTGTTTGTATTGTGGTTAGCAAAAATTGGGGTTGTAGGAATTACATGGCACAATAGATAGAATTTGAGCAAGGAGTAGAGAACACAAAGCAAATATGAGAATAACAAAGATTGCTTTAATTTCAAATAAACTAATACAAAGATGGATCTATCCACTCATACTCTTCCATTGTGAAGTTTAGATGGCGATCCAAAAAGATGATAGGGGAAGAGCTTAAGGGTAGGTGGAAGAACTCTAATTGTAGATTGACGATGGCTTTAAAGGGGTTCTCATTTTATAGCCTGGGAAGGTAGTCTAGTCAACATGTCCTACAATATTATGAATATTCCCTAGTTGACCAAGAAATATTCTAGGGAATATTCTCTTTATCATCGAGCGGGGGCATTTCCTCCTAGACCCCCATCAGGGGGCCACTAAGACCCCTCAACTAGGGGTTACTTTCACAACCCCCAAACCCCAAAATAAGAGCCCCTGATAACTCCCACACATGAGACCCTCCCAGCTAGGGGTCACTTCCATTACCCCTGAACCCCAAAATAAGGGCCCCTAATAACTCCCACACCCCGCAACTCAATACATTTAACCTCAAGTTATTACAAGCATAACTACTCTATCTAACCCAAAAACTAGATCTACAAAGGTCACATTTTTTCCATCTGATCACATAAACCTCATATGGCATACAAGTTAGGGCCCACCCAATGTCCATGCTCACACATGACTTCCTCTCATAATGGGGGCCTTAGAACTTAGAGCACCATGGATCATTGGTGGCATCTTACCACAGTGGGGCATTTAGCATATCTAATACCCCCCTCAATGTCCACCCCCATAGGTGAACTACATTATTGGCAATGGTGAGTTTTTGAATATGAATTTAAAGGAGATCCTTCATAAGAGCTTTGGTGAAGATATTTTCTCCATTCACCTCCATTGGATAGTAGACTAGCTCTACTATCCCCATCCTTGATCAAATCATGCACATGGTGATATTGGATCTCAGCTCGAGGGGTTCACTATATATATTTCTGTATATTACGTGCATTCATGGCTTATTTATAAATATCCTAATCTGTGAATTTTTCTTGAATATAACACAACCCCTTTCTATTCAATCTATAAGTAACCCTTTATATGACACCCTTCAATATGTTAAAAATGTATAAAAATTGTGTTTTAAAAACCCCTTATTTTGAACTCCTATTATATATACATATATTCATGAATGAAACCCTCCCCCCCCCCCCCCCCCCCCCCCCCCCGAGGATCTCAGCGTGTTTGGTGCATGCATGAAAAATTGGATATTTGGAAATGGTGATGCAACTCTAGTTGTGACATCTTATCCCTATTGGATCTTCATCCTATACTTTCATATGTGATAGGATCCTCCCTAGATTGTATTGCTTCAAATGCAGCAAAGCAAGCTTCCTTGTACTTTTCTTCGATCGAAGACAATGCCATAGTTGGTTGCTTCTTGTTTATCCAAGAGAAGATTTCTAAACCTAAAGAGAAATAATATCTAGAAATTGATGTTTTCAAATCACTATCACCTACCCAATCTGAGTCATAGTTTCCCATAAGAGCACTTCCTGAATTGTATGTGATACATAGTCAAGAGTTCCCTCAAAGTAATTGAGCACTTGCATCCCAATTTTCCAATGACTTTCTCATGGGTTTTTCAAGAACCTTATCATAATACCAACAATAAAATAGCTTTCTTGCTTGGTATTACACAAGTAGATAAGGTTGTAAACCAACCTCCTGTACCTCCCAATGTCTACTACTGCTAATGTATCCTCAATGGATAACTTCACATTGACCTCCATAGGTGTAGCTATCTCCTTACACTCAGTCATGCCAAATGCTTTTAAGATCTCCCATGCATCCTTCTTTTGAGAGATGAAAATTTTGCCACTTCAATCCCCTAACAATAGTGCAACAAGCCAAAGTCTGTCATTTCAAACCGAGCTCAAAGTCTTTCAAGTTTGATGGATTATATCTTCATAGTCATCTGCAATAACAAGGTCCTCCACATATAGGACAATTAGTACAAACTTTTCACTATCCCTGTAAACATACAAGCTAGCATTTGAGGCACATCTTTTGAAATTCAAACTTAGAAAGAATTTATCTATCCACCACTGGTATCATGCTCTAAGGGCTTGTTTTAGCCTATACAATATGTTCTTCAGCTTAAAAACTTTGTTCTCAAAATGGGGGACTCAAACCTTAGTGGGGCTGAGCTACATACATCTCCTCCTTGAGGTCACCATTCAAGAACACTGATTTGACAACCATTTGGTAAATTAGTCACTTTTTTTAATAGCCACTACAAGTACTATGCAAATAGTGGTCATTCTAGTAATTGGAGCAAATGATTGTTGAAAATCAAATCCTTCAACTTGTGAAATTCCCAATGCAACTAATATGGCTTTGCGCTTTTCTAAGTTGCCATCAACCTTGTACTTTACTTTCCAAACCCACTTGGTGCCAATAATCTTTCTCTTTTTTTACCAATCCACTAGCTTCCAAGTGTCATTCTTCATTATATTGTCATAGTCATCTTGCATAGCTACTTTCCATGCTGGATTAGCAAGTCTACTGGCTTCTTTACTTCTCTCATAATCTCATCCATCATGGCCATCTTGACTATGTGAGAAAAAGACTTTCTTTGCTCCTCTATTCTAGTGACCTCCTTGGTCCATCTGCCCTTTCCTCAATTGTGGTGGGCATAGGATTGTTGCGATCATAGAGCTGCTTCACCCATTATGGCAATGGCTTTTTCAATGGCGTGATTATAGCTTTGTGAAGTTTTTTCTCATCATCCAAAGAGATGCTTCCTTGTCCTTGAGAGTATGGGCAACTCTTAGGAAAAATTCATAGTGGACTACTTATTTGCTCGATGATAAAGTGTAAGAACTTATATTCTCCTCCTCCACTACTATATGTGGCTGCTCCTTGAACACCACATCACAGCTTACTATGATCCTCTTTGCCTCTTAGCCATACAATTTGTAATACTTTTTCTCATCACTATAACCCAAGAAGATACATTTTGTGCTTTTTGGATTTAGCTTGTTTCTCTTATTCTTTGGAACATGTGCATAACATTCACATCCAAAAGTCCTAAAATATGATATAGATGGTTTCTTACTAGAATAGGCTCCAGGAGGAGTTTTATTCTTAAGAGCCTTTGTGTAACTCAGATTGAGGACATAGACTATATTATTAATGGCTTTTGCTCAAGATTGGTTAGGCAATATCTTGCCATTGAGGATGCACCTTGCCATTTCCATAATTATGCAATTTTGGCATTCAATGATGCCATTTTGGTAAGGCATATGAGGCATCGTCAATTGATGCTTAATCCCTTTACAATTTTTTTCAAAATCCTTTGAGTTGAACTTACCACCACCATTTGTTCTAAACTTCTTCACACTTTTCTCTATTTCATTATCAACAAGTTCTAGCTATTCTTTAAACTTACCAAAGCTTGAGCCTTATCATGAAGGAAGTACATCGACATCTTTCTACTGTAGTCGTCGATGATAAACATAAAATGAGAAGATTTCACCAATGCTTTTGTAGGCATTTTATCGCACAAGTTAGCATGCATCAACTCTAGATGATCCTTTGCTCTATTCTTGCTTTCTTGTGCAAATACCTTTCTCTATCACTTGCCCATTATACAAGCTTCACATAGTTCCTTCATTTTAGTTATTGCACGTAGGTGAGAAACCATATGCAATGTATGTATCTCCTTCAACACTGCAAAACCAATGTGACCAAATGTTTAATGCCAAAGTTTACTTGTTCCCACACCAGCGGTTGCTATAAGAGCACTTAGCTCATACATGTTGTTCCTCCTTTCTTCTTTGCTGACAACTTTACTAGCACTGTTGATAATTTTTACACCTATCCTAGTGAACCTCATCTCATGGCCAATATCAATTATAGAAGAATTTGATAGCTGATTTCTCTTAATCTATGGGACATACAACACATTTTAAAGATTCTTGAGTTTACCATGTGTAGTAACAAAGAAAAATAGTACTTGTATCCTCAATAGGGCTTTTTGCATCATTCCCAACTATCACAATAATGGGTTCTTGCAAAGGCTTCATAGAACTATATAGATCTTTCTTGTTGGTCATGTGATGGGAGGGGCCCCTATCCAATATCCATGAGTCAGTGTTAGATATTTCTTGTGCTGAGGAACACACTTTCTCAATGTTCACCATGAATGGCTCCAACTCTACTTCAGACGTATTGGGCTATATCCTTCCCTTTAGTCTTTATGATGGTTCCATTCTTTTCATCTGCCTTCTTGACATGACAATATGCAATTGTATGTCCTCTTTTCTTGCAGTAGAAACACTCTCCTAAAAACTTTTTCTTACTCTCCTTCTTTTGTATTTGTTGGTAGAGGAACCATCTTTCTCTTTCGTATTGGCAGAGAATTCCAGCTTCTCCACTACTACTACCTTATTGGGCTTTAAGCCTAATCTCCTTCTCCTTAGTAGTGCACAAAATTCCTCAAATGTCAAAGCTTGGGATCTCACCTGAGTGTTTAAGAGAGTTACCAATCCATTAAACTTTGGTGAACAAATTCAAAGACACCTGTGAGCTAGCTTCTCACTAGACTTTTGTATCCCAATACAAGTCATCTAATCATGTAGATTCTTGATCTGAGTGATGAATGCTTCAGCTATCTCTCCTTTAGCAAACTTCTATGCTACTAGTTGATTCTCCAAGTTCTGAATCCTTGTTTGATGTCGAATTTTGTACGAACTCCTCAATATGTTCCAAGCCTCTAATGCCTTGGTTGTATGATGCTAAATCAAGGTCAAAACACTACCAAAACAACTTGTAATTAAGGCATACAATGCATCTGCACTCATTCATTCCTAGCTCATAAAAGATATGCATTTGGTGGAATATTGACACTTGAATTTAGGTGGGTTGTGGTTTTGGGTTAGTCCATCCCCAACACCATCTCTAGAAGCTCATAAGAATCAAGGATACTTGTGATTTTAAACTTCCACAAAGTGTAGTTTTTTATCTCCAACTTGCCTTTGCTGAAGTTTGGTGGATGAATCCTCAGTGTTTGAATTATTGGTAGATGAATAGTAGTACCTAATGTACTAGTGCTACTACTTCATGCAAAAGATGACATTTCTCCTCTTTGCTATTGAAGCCCTTGCATCTCACGTACTTTTCACTCCTCATAGCCCCCTATTTTGAGAAAGGAGTAGAGAATACATAGCAAGTATGAGAAGAATAGAGACTACTTTAATTTCAAAGGAACTCATACAAAGATGGCTCTTTCCACCTATGTGCTTTCACTATGAAGCTTAGATAGTGATCTAGATAGATGGTAGGCAAAGAGCTAAAGGGTAGTTGGAAGAACTCTAACTGGGTGAAAGATAAAATGATGATAGATCTAGAGGGGTCCTCCTTTTATAGCTTGCGAAGGTGGTCTAGTCAGCATGTCCTACCATATTATGAATCTCCCCTAGTTGGCCAAGGAATATTCCCTTTATCATCAAGCAGAGGGCGTTTTTCCCAAACCCTCATCAAGGTGGTGTTGGCCCCCTTGATACCCCCTAGCCAAGGCCACTTTTGTAGCCCCCAAACCCCAAAATAGGGGTCCTTGATAACTCCCAAACCCCACAACTCCATGCATTTTGCATCGAGTTGCTACCAGCATAACTACTCCATCCAACCCAAAGGATAGATCCACAAAGGTCACCTTTTTGTCATTCGGTCATATAGACCTCATTTGACATACAAGTCAGGATGACCCACCTAATGCCCATGCTCACACATGGTTAGATTGTTTAAATTTCTTGGTTGAGCGAGGTTGTGTATATGTACATGGTGTGATGGTGTGTTGCTTTTTGTGGATTCTATGCCTACTATATGGATGAGAAAGCATGTGGGTACAAGTATGTACGTGGATGGGTCTATATATGTTAGCATAAGAGCAATGGATTTTGTGTGAGGGTTATCATATGGTAAAGGAACATGCTCTAATCTAGATTTCTAAGGGTGTCGTCATGAGCTAGGGTAGTACATCAATTTATGCACTAGTCTACTAATAGTCTAGTGTATGTGCAATAAGGTATGAAGGTGTGGCTATTATATATACCCATGCATGATAGAGTGCACAAGGATTGTGTATAGAAGGGCGTGGAAAATGACTGTGGTAGGTTGGTTCATATGTGCACATGTACACTATGCATGCTATTGTATGTGTATGTGTGCAGTATGTACTACGGTGAATTAAGGTAACTATGTTTGACCAACTATGCAAATATAGATAGATGAATACCCTAAAATAACTTAAAATGGCATGTACTTAAGCATGTGTGCATTAGGTGCTATGCACTATGTACATGCATTGTGCACATATAATGTGGACTCTCCACCATGCACATGTGCGTATCATGCACTATGCAATGTGCACTCTACATTGAGGTGACAACTTCGTGCATAATGTAGTGCACTAGGGTGGAGTGACATAAGTGCAAATGGGTGGAGATGTAGGGGTATGTACTTAGTGGGTCAAGGGTGAGCTACACTTGCACTTGTGTACATGTGTGTACTGTACATGCACATTCATGTACATGTGTGCATCATGCACGAGGCATTGTGCACTATGCACTATGTTGTGTGGGGTAGATCATGCACTAGTGCATTGGAATGGTGCAAGAGTAGGATGTGTAGGGTGAGCTAATTGTTTGGGATATTACAAGGGTTAATGTTTAGTGTTCCATGTGATGTGTGCCATGCACAATACTTTGCATATAAGTGTGTATACTAGTAGATGGCATGCAAGGTAGGCTAAGGTGCTCAATGGGCTAAAGTGTGAAGTGTAGTAGATGGTGATTGTACTAGGTGCAATGGAAGGATGCAAGTATGGGTGCTTGTGTATGTGTGTAGTAGTCATGCAATTTATGTAGTATGCATTGGGGTGAGACAAATATGGACCAAGGTAGGTACACAAGTGCACATGTCTTCTAGATCATGTGCACTACACACAATGTGCTAGCTAGTGTAGGGTGCAATGCACTAGGTGAATGGTTAGTTGTAGTACAAGAATGGCCTTGTGCAAGTTAGCGAGGTATACTAAATGCAATGAACTATATGCACTAGGAATACATATGCAATATACTCTAAGTACAAGATGTCCAAGTGCATATTGGTTTGAATGAGTTATGGGATCATAGGAAAGTGTGCGTAAGGTGTCAACTTCCTTTTTCCTTGCTCCCCTTGTTGCCCATTGCTAATAGGATGGGTGTTAGGAAAAAGAGAGAGAAGAAAGAGGAAACTAGTAGATGCACAAGCATATGTTCCTTTTCTATGCATAGAGGTGGTGTGTATGTGTCTATGCACTATTGTAAACTATTGAATGTATATAGTATGCATATACTAGTGCACTATGCACTATGACAGGCTATTCTAACAATGGGATGTGTAAACTTAGGTGCAAGTTACATGCAATATGGTGTGCAAGAAAGTGGTATGCAAGTGATATGGAAGTGTGGTGTACATATGCTAGGATGCAATGCAATGTGCAATGTACAAAGGTCTAATGCAGAGGGTTATAGTGCAATAGGGTGTAGTGCCATGCATGTAGAATTGAAGGTGTGCATGCAAGGCATCCCCTTTCTCCTTTACTTCCTTTCAACCCTCCCTTATGAATAGGGTAGGCAAACCTTGTGAGAGATGGAAAAGAGTGGCTCTCGTATAATCACTAAGGTGTTGTTGTCTTGTAAGGTGTTGGTAAGTGTGGTGTCTCCTAGGCTAAGTGCCATAGAGTGCAATGCACTAGAGTGTCAATAATGTATAGAACTGAAGGCATCATCAGTATCCACAACTTGATTACCCTTCTTAAATATTAGAAAACTCTCCATCATTTGGTTTACCATCTTATCCCCATGGATTTGTTTAAGAAAACCTTCTCAACATCTTCACATGTAGCAAAGATAACAAATTTGTACTCCACCAACTAGGCTTGAGCCTTGTTCCATAATGTTGACCCAAACACTACCTCCTACTCTATTGAGTTGACTCGAACTAGATAGTTGAGTGTATAAACCTTTTCAAACTATTGGATACAAGAATCTGGATCATCCATGTCTTTCTAGAGAAATTAGAAAAACTTAAGCATTTCAGACTTATTGTGTGGGCATTGTTGACTAGTGGAAGCCATAGGGGGAACATAAGGAATGAAAGCAAGAATAGGTTATACCAACATCATTCACACCAATATAGAATACTTAAGAAGACAAGGTTAAATAAATATCTAATATCAAAAACTATTGATGAGCTTGATTAATGATCATAAGTGGGTCCAAATGTGACTACGATTGAAGAGGGATTATATCCCTCAAGATTCTTCATCTACAAAAGAATCATCCTCATCATGGCTCAAGGCATACGTCTTGACACCTATGGGATATTTTCATGTCACCACTCAAGCCCACACTACCATCCATAGATGAAAGAGAGTGGAGGTGACAGAGGACCCTATGATCAGAAATGCATGTACCTACATGTGGGAAGCTTAAAGTATTGTGGCTACCATGTGAAATCAATTGTGCATGAAAAATGACACATTTAAACCCAATAGAGGATGTGGAACAATATTAACTTCATTTCACTCACTTAATTAATATTATGATAGATTAAAGACATGTAATCCATACTTATAATTCAAAAAATGAAGGGTGGATCATTATAGAGATTGAGAAGAGTTTGTGCAAAGAAAATAGTATATGTGAGTATTGCTCCCAAAATAGAATAGTCATCTTGATAGAAAGTATATTAGATAGCCAAAATTTCATAGAAAATAAATCTAGTGCCTAAAAATAAGCAAGTGAAATTAAGTTCTCAAGGGCTATGGAGTCACTATCTTGAACAGGGCGACATTGCAATCATTCAATCAAATGATTGACAATCAAATATTTGATCACTATCTCCCCATATTTCTATTGAAGCATACAATTGGTGCAAAGTTGATAGAATTTTATTATTATGACATAATTGAACCTTATCTCAAATCAACCACGAAAAGCATTGAACACATAATCTTGTGTATCCATAATTGTAAGTTTAGTACTCTAATGGTTTTCGAATAAGGAAGAAGTACATGGGTGTAAAGATCTTCAACCTACAACCACACATCATTGTTTTATTAGTAGCAACATATTGAATTGCTTTAGAGAACTAGAATTTAAAAATAAGAACCACCATGAACTAAAGGATAGTTTACTTGAATTAATTTGAGAACATGAATAACTAGTGCGCAACTACTTACTTGCCACTTGCAACTAGAGCATCACCCGATCTCTCCAATAAATTGCTTACTTCTACACTTCCTTTGGGTGCAATATGACTAAACTCCAAAAATCGAATCTAAGATTGAAAAAAGAGAAACATATAGACAAAAGTGAGTTGAATAAATACCAACTTTTCTATTAAATTTTTATTCTTTTATCTTTCAAACTTCTAAGTATTGTTACATTGTGATTTACTTTTGAAGTTACATGAAACAAATACTTCATAGAAAAACTTGAGCATGTTGTCCACCTTGTTAACAAACTTATTCATCTTTTTTACCTTAATTATTCATCTTTCTCACATGATTACAAATGATTTTTGTATTCTTATAGGACATGCTATTTTGCAATGTATTCAAAATATGGCAAAATCAAAGGACTTATGTTTGTAGCATCTTCATAGAAATGATGTCATACAAAATAATTTCCACTTGTAGTTATTCTTATAAAACATTTAACATTTTTTCTTCAGCACCTAATAAAGGACTATAGATATTTCTCATTGGTTTCTCTTACCAAATTGCGTGTAAAGTAACGGCCAAGGAACGTCGTGCGAAAACCATTTATTGAAAACCTATTAGGATTCAATGGCTCAAACCACGGAACTGGTGATTTCTCTGCCATGTCTCCTTCTATCAAAACCTACATGCATAGATAAAAGTCACACAAGTGATGAATGGGTATCATTTAGCCAAATCATCTATGTCACACACACACACACACACACACACACTCTCTCTCTCTCTCTCTCTCTCTCTCTCTCTCTCTCTCTCTCTCTCTCTCTCTCTCTCTCTCTCTCTCTCTCTCTCTCTCTCTCTCTCTCTCTCTCTCTCTCTCTCTCTCTCTCTCTCTCTCACACACACACACACACACACACACACACACACTCACTCACTCACTCACTCATGGGGATTGAAGCAAGGGGAGACAGGCAGAGAGAGAGAGAGAGAGAGACCTCAAAGCCAGCATCTTTTAGTGCATTTCCATATTGTATAGTGGTTAACAAATCAGGCAAACCATTTCCCAACTCTATTTCCTCCTGCATCAAAGTATACAAGTTGGGATTCCAATTAGAACTTGAATCCAAACTCATTTAGAGAAATCTTGCTTGCACATAGGTATACTTACATACACATATATACATATACGTATGTGTATTAATGCATGATTGAATACAAAAAAAAGCACATACACAAGTAGGCTTTTTCAAAATTGAAAAATGGAGATAAAATTACAAACAAAAAAACAAAAAAACATATAGATCTATAGATGTATTTGTGTGTGCATGTAGAGAGAGAGAGAGAGAGAGAGAGAGAGAGAGAGAGAGAGAGAGAGAGAGAGAGAGAGAGAGAGAGAGATTGAACTAGGCAAACCTTGACATGCTTATGAATGGTGACATTAGGATCATAATCTTGAGTCAAACACCAATCATATCCAGCCAATAGTTGACCAGGTTTGAGAACTCTTTTTAGCTCCTTGTATAGTGCTACCTAGAAAACAATGTGGCCCATCTTTACTTTAGAATTGGTACTCTAGCTATAATTTATTATTTCATAACATTAGTTTTATTATAAAAACAATTCCTTTGGTTAATAGTGACGAAGAAAAAATGTACTAACTTTTTTTAGTTGACCTAAGGAAATCCATGAAGAAAGAAATGTGAAAAAAGAAATTTGTTACACATAATCATTCACATAGAGTTATAATGCAAATCAAAATGATTGTGGTTGACTAACTAACTATTCTTAGCCATTTCAAGGCTATTTTCCTTATTGTCTACTAATGAGGTCCTTTCTATTTGAGTTCACACAATCCACTTTTCATTATCAAGTCTTCTTTTGCTAACAATGCTTTATGGTCCTTGGAAACAAAATTAGAAACACTATTGTTGGAATGAAAAGACTCAATGCATTGACTAGAACTAAAAAAGATATATATATGAAACGAAACTTTCAAGAATAATAGTTTGATGGCTCATGGCTCTTTGTGCATCCTATCAAAATAAGGCATTACATCTTTGATGGATGGAAAATTATTTTTTGAATGAAGAGGTCCAAGATAATAGAATAGGCAAGGTTATAACATAACTTACATGCCAAAGAACTAAACATATAAGGTATGGATGTGGCTTCAGATGATTAACTATTTATTATTACTAATTAAAGAGTAGGCATTGCATTGAGGATTTACCACTTCCTTTTGTTTTGTTTGTAGGTTCAATTGGTCTAAAGATTGATGAAAATGGTGGCACATTACAATATAAGTCGCACAATGCTAAATCAAAGGAAAATAAACATGTTGCGACCTTTCATGTTTTCCTTTAACACTTTTTGTTAAACAATGGAACCTAAGTTAAGAAAAATCACTTCCAAAGAAAATGCAAACTACTATGAACTCATATCTAATGTGTGCTCTACAAAGAGCACCATGTTTATTGGGAAATTTGGTTAAAAAGTTTTCCTTAAGTGACTTTTATTTTTTAAATCAATCCTCTCATGAATTTGTTTGTCATCATATGAGATATAACTACTCTATTTTGGTTTATATGAGTAAATTTCTATTGGAAGTTTGTCATGCTTGCATAATTTCTAAGATCTAAGCCTTGTAGGTATAATGAGCTGATTTGAATGCCTAAAAGAAGTCTTACCATATCAGGTGCATGGCAACATGCTTCAATTGTATAGATGCCATCATAAGTGTTATCTTCTATGGGTATGTTCATGAAGTCACCCTGCCAAAGATATGCACATAATGCACTATGTGTAAGTGACTAATTGTACCTGGAGAATAATAGTCATAGATTATATTGAAAGGAACAAAATTTGTGAAACTGGTTGTGAATTTTTACTTTGAGATAATTGCATGTTTTGTCAATGCCTAACTGTTGATTGAGCTCCTGCAAAAGATTTACGAGTAGATAAAGAGATGAAGCTCAACATTTTGAATGTATAAGTAGTTAAACAATCTTTGTTTACTTTTTTCTTCTCTTAATTTAGATGCCTTTATTTTTCAAGGGTAAAACTAAACATTTAGATGTCTTTGTTTTTCAAGGGTAAAACTAAACATCCACTATATAAAAAACACATCATTTGCTTACTATTCCTCTCTTAATTTGATAGTCATTATTGTTCAAGCCGGTAATTGAAGCTCCACTACATACCCCACACAACACAGAAAATCAAAAGTATCAAAGTGAGTCAAAATGAGGTGTTTGGTGGAAAGAGAAACATCCCACTACAAAATAAAATGTGCAAAACCTAAATGTTGCAATTTCCCTCAAGGGTCCTCCAATACCGCAACCTACATCCAACACCTGCAAAGAATCACATTTTTTCTTTTCACAATCAAAATTTTAACAAAGGATATGTCAATAGCTTAAAACTTATAATGTGAACAAGAAATTGTCAATTTTGTAGATATTCGAAAATGAATATGGTTAAATATTAATTGACTTAGAAATCAAAGCTCCAAATAAAAAGAGGAAAACCAACAATATTTGGAAATGGGCCGATATTCTTCACTATGGGATTATAAGAAATAAGGATCAAGTATGGGGGTGTATAATTATTACCTTCATCCCAGGTTTCATCCCAAGTTGTAGAGCGAGATAATGCTCGTGTCTCTTTATACTCTCTCGAAATGACTCACCATGTTGTCTATCACCAACAATATATGACAATTTAGTTCTTGTGTAACTTTCAACATTGCCATGTTTTGGTTCAAATTTAAGTTACTCTAATGCATTATACAAAATTGTTCTAAATGTTATCATGATGAGTTTACATGATAAAATATATTTTCTAGAGAGTTGATAATACCTGTGGGCAAAGTGGAAAGATTGACCCCATCCATACTCATAGAAACTTGTAGCCAAGTTATAGTACTTGTTGGCCTATGCTACATCATAATGAAACAATATTCACAAATTTTACAAGAAGAAAAAAGTAACAGTAAAGTAATAATGATTAGAAAGAGGGCCAAAACGGCATTACCAAGTCTGTATAATGGGCTTTGCGTGTGTTAAGGTCTCCACCGTAAGTAGAGTGATAGTTCTCATACCTACAATATGCATGCATAAAAATATTTATTAGTGTTCAAGGAGAGCTTTTTATTGGGACCAATAAAAAGTCATCTAGCTCAATGGTTTTCTTACTAGATTATATCTAGAAACCTTGAGATGTGGAATATCTATAATCATTTTAAATTCTAAGTGAATATAGCAACTCACTTGGCATTACATCTTAATGATTTATGAATCTAAGGCAAATTGATGTTCACTTTGATGAACACAGATGTTTCTATATTCTCTGGCAACTTGATGGTTGTTAGCCCAAGTATTATATGATGGTCCTTTTTGAGGGCGTGTCACTTAGCTAAGTAAACCTTGATATATTACGATTAGTGTTTTAAGCTGCGGAGGGACTGCATGTATAGCTTGGACTATGTGTAGCTAAGTGTGGAGGGCCTCTCAAGCAAAAGCCCATGATGTTGAATATCACCATCCCTCCCCACCAGGAGAGAGAGAGAGAGAGAGAGGATATTTACGAGTGGAGGCTGCCATGGACGTGGGAGGGAGAAATGCTTCCGCCCAGATTCCGCGCTAGGTCACGAGCCTCCTTCAGCAACCCCGCCATTGAGATATGATCTATAGATTATAACCTTTCCCTGATCGATCAATTATATCTCTTCTCCTTCTCCTCCTGCTTGCTATTGTCACTCTTGTTGATCGATGTAAGTTCTATGGAATACAGACGAAGCTGACGATCCGATGATTGCTAATGATTCCTCTTGTTGATTGGCATGAATATGTGTAATGATAGCAGCTCACGGCACGACGATTACTGATCTAATCTTCTTCTTCTTCGTGAAAATATAATAATTCTGCAACACTCAGGCTAAGAAGACGGAAGCGCCTGCAGTATTCCCACTATCGATATCTCCAAGATGAAACAATCCATCATGATCCCCGTTATAAAGCGAGTTCTCTCTCTCTCTCTCTCTCTCTCTCTCTCTCTCTCTCTCTCATGTTCACAGATCCTACACACACACACACACTCTCTCTCTCTCTCTCTCTCTCTCTCATGTTCACAGATCCTACACACACACACACACTCTCTCTCTCTCTCTCTCTCTCTCTCTCTCTCTCTCTCTCACCCATAGATCGTAGTCTTCTAGTTTCGCTTTTGCTCACCTAATCCACCCACTACGTATCACTTGCTTATTGCATCCCTTGCTGACTCAAAGAGTATCTTAACCTACACTTATGTTTCTTGCATGCCTCGATGACTCAAAAGCAACTAACCTACGCTTTCAATTTTTCTATGTACATAACTTTTATATGTATATGAAAAAACACATAAGAATTATTCAACTATACTTCCTATTTTCCTTCTTAATAAAAGCACACACACCAACCTCTCTAGGCAATGTTGGCACACCAGCATACCTTGCAAGCTAGGTGAGAATGTGGCTTATAAGCTACCTTTATGATCATGTTTTGACCCCTCCCAATGGTACTTGTAAATATCTATTTTTACCTTTAATATGAACATATCATGTTTACATTAAAAAAGAACTATTGTCCATACTACCAAGTTCACAAGCCAATCATAGACTAAATGAATGTTTCTATATTATAGAGAGTTTTATCCTTCTAAATGAATCCTACTATTGTATTAGTGACTAGTTTTATGGGACAAATAGCCGAACCAAGTTCCAGAAAAAGCTCTCAAGATTGTACTTCTACATCCAATTTTTATCATTTCTACATGTTGCACTTGCATAGGATAGTTCATGTATAGTCACCAACCAAGCATCGTTTTTTTTTTTTAATGCTAATAGTAAGAAAGATGAAGAAGTAAAGGCCATCTTGAAGTCATGCCAAAATAGGCATTAACAAATCTTAGATGAGGCTACTTTGGTATAATTATGGTATGTACATCACCAAGATAACGTAAACACGATGAAGATATCAACATACTAGCATGTATAACCTTCCCAAAGTTGGAATTAACAAATCTATCATGATGCTACTTTGATATAATTATGGTATGTATATCACCAAGATAATGTAAGTGTAATGAAGATATCAACATACTAGCATGTATAATCTTCTTTACTAATTCGCATAATAATTGATTACTTATATGTGTTCAATATGCATTACACTTGCTAGAGAAACTTTACCAAATTCTCAAATTGAACGTATTAAAGAAGACATAGTACATAGTTCTCTCACACCTTACATACATTATCATACTTTGATAGACATCCTTGAGCATGATTTTTTGGGGAAATACTATTATTAATCTTTCCCACAGTTAGAAAGCCTAACCTAGTTTTTCATGTATGGTTTTTTGACAACACATTATCTCCAAAGATGGTTGAAATTCAGCTCACTAGAATCCATAGAAAACAAGTAGCTTAGCCTATTATGGGTGGTAACATGCCAGAAAGACAAAAAAAATTATCGTTGTGGTACAATATGCTCCTCGTGTACTCCATCTTTTCAACAACACAACTTTGTATATTTAAAGAGTAAATTAAGATATGATGGTGAGATTTCTTGAGAACCTTTAGTATTTAATATGTTGCTTTGCATGCAATGTATTGCACCAAAATCCCTATCAATCAATTCTAAGAGAAAGAAATCATCATGCTCCTCCTATGATTCTTAGAACTAGGAAAAACACTTGGCAAGTTGGAATGAAGCTTTCATAGTACTATAGCTTACAACTTTAGTTCTAGCCTACAAGGATTTTGCATCCCAAAAGTCGTTCAAAAACTTAAATAGGACCTCACCAAACTCGTACATTGGAACATGTTTCAAAAACTTAAATAGGACCTCACCAAACTCATACATTGGAAACTTAGCCCTACATATTATTGACTCGTTTACCAACATGGAGGCACATAAAATTTCCATGTGCTAAAGCTACATGTACACTGTATTACATATATATATACATTTTAGATAATAGATATAACCCTGGTCGGTCTTATTGTGAATTTTTAATTTTAAATAGTTAAAGGTTAAGGACCATTTGCCCGCAATCCCAGACTTTCCTAGTCTCATCAATCACGATTCACGATTTGGTCCTGAAACCTGAGCCCTCCAGAGTCTCGAGTCTCGACTCTCCATCTCGTGAGTCGCCAGAACACGAGCAAGGTGTACATTGTACCGTGTGTGCTCGCAGTCTGGACTCTGCAGAGTCGCATGTTGTAGGCTGCACTGTGCAGGCTGCAGCTCGCTTGCCTGAGTCACTGCTCCACCATCCAGAATCATCGTTTTGTCTGTGATCAGTGTTTTGGATTCATATTGTTCCTACTAGGATGATTAAATGGAATCGTGTTATTGCTAATATGCAATCGCGTTCATTTAAAAGTCTCAATCATCTAATGTCTATATTGTTACTGAAGTATTAATAGTAAGCTATATAGTTATGCGATTTAAATTGGATCGTTCATTTGATGTTATGACTCATGAACTTTAAAAATCGTGTCACTTTTCATTTGCATATTTTTATTGTCATTTGACTAGCATAAATTGTCTATCATCTGTCATTCGAAAGACATTTTTAAAAAATGCCTTTCATATAAAATTTTGAGGAACCCGTCAAATTTAGGCCTTGCACTGAAGTAGTTAATAGAGTGAATCATTGTCTCAATACATGCATTGCTTTCATTGTTGTCATATATCATGAACATGCACTTAAATGTGGTTTGTTTTTTGCATGAGCACTTATGTGGTTTGGTTTTACCATGGCCATTCAAAATAAAATAAAAGTCACATCCTTGCTAACTTCAAAAACTTTATTGAATGATACTCAATGCCCCCTACAAAAGAAGCAATACATAATCTTCCTAGTTGGTATGCCAATGTGAACTTGGACTTAACTTATAAATAATAAAAGTGGTTAAAACACAAAGTAAGTCATCAACACAAGTTAGGGAGTTAGCTTTATGCATTTATCTTAGGCAATGGACTTGACCACAAAAGAATTACATTAAATAACACTTTGTAAATTAGTTGCAATGTATCATATAATCACTAGAGAGAGAGAGAGAGAGAGAGAGATGCCTCAAACCAAAGAGTCAAAGGAGGTATTGTTCCAGTAATAGGGGGAGGCCCTTTGGTATGTGTTGTCCATTCACTAGTTATACTTCACCTTTTTTGTAATGAAGTAAAATGTATTATGAAAATATATTTACAATCCCTCACAAAGGGGGAAATTACATATTAGAAACTTTAAGAAACAAAATGATCTTAGACCTTGCTAAGTTTCATGGTAGACATGGATGCACACATCAAAGATAATCTGAGAAGTCAAGGGTTTATCTCGGAATGCAGCATTCATGGCAAAATGGTTCTCCAAAAATAGGTTCAAGACATAGAAGAGGACAAGATCAAACTCAAAGGGAGATCTTGATGTGTTTGAGGGGATTTAAATGTATTTACATGTTACTTAGTGTGTGGGAGTTGAGTGCCATGCATTTGGGCACCTAACATATTGAATGACAAACTCAAACTTAAGAATCATCATACTTGTGATTTTGCACATGTCCACATACTTATGTTTTTGTGGTCATTTATGTGCAATCTCACACTTGTGAATTGGATTCAAAAGTATTCAATAACAAAATTAGAAGCTAAACTTCATGAACTTTGATTGGAATCGTTCTCATTGATGTCCTAATGGACATACATAACATAGACTCGTATGCTTATGTGTAAAGTTCTAAATTTCTCTTCACGTGAACTAACCCTTTCAGGTAATGGATAATGAGATAAAAATTCTTTTTTAGGATAATTCAAATTTTTTCCATTATTCCCCTCCCCAGCCGACTGTCGTGCTGGAAGGGGAGGGGAATAGTAACCGTGCTGAAGCTCCTCAGTGGGGGAAATGCAGGTGGTAGTGCCATGCAAGCGGACACGCAAGGGTGAGGAGGACCTTATCCCCTCCCCTATATAATTGAGGGGAGGGAGGGCTGCAGGAAAAAAGGAGAAAACGGGAGGGAGGGATGACTGAAACGCTGCGATTACAGACGGAGGGCCAGAGGCTTTGGGGAAGAAACGTCGTACGCCATAGTTGCAAGGAGGGAGGGAGTGAGCCTCTCCCTTCATGAGGGTGCGATACCCTCTGCTAGACCTTCCAGCACCGCCGCCTTTAGCCGCAAGCCCTCGTCGCCTCCCAGAAATGGGCCGCTGAAGTCCGCCAAGGACAGCCGTCCACCGCCGCCTATCGCCGTTAAGTTCCCCCCCCAAACCACGTGGGGAAACCTTGGAAGCTTCCCAAGGGCTTCATAAGCCCTTTTTCACCCCTCTTTCCCCTGGGTCTTAAAATTTCCCCCAAGGCCCCCTTCCTATACTCCCCCCCCTCCCCCTCTGGTGCTAAACTCAATGACCTTTTTTTCTTGGGCTGTGTAAACCCTTTTCATCCCCTATTTTGCCTTTCGAAAACCTTTCATTTCCCCCCCTCCCCCCCCTCCCCCCCTCTCCCGTGTCTTATCATCCCCCTTATCCTTTAAACCTTTAGGCTTTAAAGGTCTTATCACCCCTCTTATCCCTTAAGCCAA
The DNA here is from genome assembly GCF_053477565.2 of Lygodium microphyllum. Taxonomy (NCBI): domain Eukaryota; kingdom Viridiplantae; phylum Streptophyta; class Polypodiopsida; order Schizaeales; family Lygodiaceae; genus Lygodium; species Lygodium microphyllum. Next base: position 40,004,438 of record NC_141159.1, read on the forward strand.
AAAACACCCCCGTGTGTAAAATTCCTCATCTCCCTTCCCTTGTGACATATTGAAGACCCCCTCATGTTTAAAGCTCATAAGGTTTTTTTTTTCCTTAACCTTCCCATGTTTCCTGTGGGCTTTAAAAATCGTGTGCTTTCTAAAATTCCTTAAGCCTTTCTCTTGGACTTAGGAATTACTCCCCATTTCTCCCGTGGTTAAAACCCTTAGCCGTTCCTTACCCTTTTCAAAATACCCTTGGGACTTTGATTTTTTCCCCTACTCGAAAAAGAGAAGAAAAGTATTGAGGTGCAAGGGAGCAACGGTGGAAGTCCGAAAAGGAGTGTAAAACTACTTCCACGTCCGAAGGACGCCAATTGCGATGCCTCCTAAGAAAGTCCAAGGCGCAGTCGCGGGAGGGTCACCCCAAACCCAGGTTTTTCCTTCTTAATTTTTATTTTATATCTTTGTAATTTAACCATGCAAGGTTAGTTGTTAGAAATAGGATATATTTTGTCCTAGTCATTCACGACAAAATACATCTAATGGAACATGCAAAATAAATAAAGTATAAACGTACTTTTTTTCAAATAGCTTTATGCATGGAAATGAATTATGAGCTAGATTATTACCCATTAAAGTAATATACTTCAGTTAAGCCTAAAGGTATAAAACTGCATCTCGCACTATTAACCCCTATTCTTTTACAATGAATCATCATGGAAAGTGCAAATCATGATAGGACTCTTACGATGCATAAACTCTATGAAATTATCATTGCTAACTGCATAACTTAACAAGAAAAAGGTTGCTTAGTTAGCATGAGTTTTGTTCGCAAAGAAAAGGGAAGATTAGTTGGAATTAACCTAACCTCAAATCGATAAAGTTTAGGATTGAGAAATCAATTAACACATACATAAAAAATCATGTGGAAGTAATCTCAAAATTACCTTCTAGAGTTAACCAAATTGATATAAACTTAAAAATACGTATGCTGTGAAATACCCGTTGGGAATGAGTTAAATTCCAAGAAACGCCTATACCTTAAATACTTGCCCACATTCCCTAAATATAGGGTCAGTGAATCGTAATCGTAAAAGGAACTAGGGTTTGTCCCTGAGATTCTTACAAAAATGAAGCTAGGAAACCCTAGGTCTAATGACATCGGCTTAAAGAACCTGAAACGGATTGTTTCGTGACTCCATTATCACATAGTAGGATGCGGCACTTGCGCAGCAAGTATAGAGTCATATGGTCTTGTGATTTGTTCACAAGAAAAAAGGCCAAATTCTCGATACGAGGATAGGGGATCCTTACGCAAGTTATCTTGCAAGAGGATGAATACTTCGGTATCCTTCTTGAGTAAGGAAGATTAATTGGAAATTAAAGACCAGAAACTGAACTACTCAATGAGCCTAAGGTTTGACCAAGTTGGGTTAATAGAGTACGCCCTAACCCAGGATATAGGGAATCTTTCCAAGTTGCAAGTCATCCCGGATCGAGTGCTGGATGCATTCGAAAGGAAGGATTCATTCCTTAGCAGTTTCCCAACAAAAACGATCAATGGAAATGTTTGTGCTTGCTACAGATTTTAGAGCATTGTTTGGCTTTGTTTGACCAATGAATTAAAAGATAAATGAATATATATACTTCAGGTTGAAGGCCTGAAGGGAGAGACAGCTTCAGTTACCCCCGAGTGCCTGCCTAACCCTAACCAACGGGGTTGTTGACCGCATCGAGAAAGTGGACCGAACCCGCCGCAAGAGGTCTCTCCGTTGAGTGCTACTTAGAGCAGGAGGATGCTTGGGTGCGAGGGGGGCTCTGGCCGTAAATCCCTTGCCTTCCGGGTCCTACACAAGAGGCTAACGTGACTCGGGATTGGATCTCGAGGCCCGCATACTAGTCTACGGGTGGAAACTTAGATTAGTGATCCATGTGGATTGTTGGATAGCCTTCGGGCGGTTTGTGGATAAGCCTACGGGATGGACTCTTTGTATTTCAAAGATAAATATGATGACCTGTTCATAAGAAACTTTTCTGATATTGTTTTTCTATGTCAAGTGATAAGATTACGTGAAGGAACCAGTGCCTAACGGGTTAATTAAAGAAGCTGGATGTTACCTATCCAACTAATGTGTTAGGTAATTAAATAACTAAAACAACCTGAGGAAAGTGTGGAGGATGGGCCATAGGCGTCCTATGGATGGGTGGTTCCGGTTGGCCGGGAACTTTTCTCAAATCACGAGGAACAGCGGGATGATCGTCAGAGGACACGAACAACAAAAGCGTTGACCTAGAGTTATGATTAAATCTGATTTACGTTGTTTTAGGGGAACGGAATGGGACTATGCCTTATGGCAGAGAGTTTGAGCTTTGCATCCCTCTCGTTTCCCATTCTCCTTGAACCAAGAAAAGCATGAATCCGCTTCGGACCTGGCGTTTCTGCATAAAGTAGTTCGCTTGGGTCCGACACTAGTTTCTGTTAGGAAATGACCAATAAGAAAAACCCTAATTCAGGTCGATCCTAAGTGGGAACGGCCGGAATTCTTCCGCTACATGGCAGACGCGGAAAGCCCTAGATCGCAACCCCCGTAACATTCCATGGGAGTGCGGGCGGAGCTTTCTAGACATCCTTTCCGATGGACTGCTAAGACGTGTCCTGGATAATACTAGTGGACACATTATAGTTGGTATCAGAGCCGACCAACAACGGAATTATTTTTAGTGAAATCTTAATAAGATGAAGTAAAGAAAATGTTGATGTTCCAAGCATTTCCTTACCTTCAATGCTATCTTGCAGAATTACGAAGCGTGGAATAACTTCTTAGTATTTCGAGTCATGTTTATGACTGCAATGCATTCTCTGCATTATTGACAAAGGGTTGGGATGATGAACATCCTGGAGCAAATCTATAATCCATCACCTTTGTACATGGAAGGAAGATGGACGGGTGCTTCAGGAATCTACTATATAGTCGCCCACCGGTTTGCTTATCTACAAACCAACCTAAAGAGGATCAAGTGGTAGGAAGACCTGAAAGTCGTGAAGTTGTTCATTTTTGTAGAAGCTCACGTAAACTCAACTTTACATATTCAAGATCGGAGGGTTGAGATGAACTCATATGTATATGAGGAAGTAACCCGCGTAATCCCCGCCAACAGGATTAAAGTGTTGGGCCGCCATGAGAAGTATGGATTCCAACGGAAAGGATATCTTGAACTTCGAATGACTTACCGATTCTTGAAGATCCATGACCCGAAACCTTACTATTATACAGTTCCTGTAGATAAATGTAATACAATGTTGTTCTCCCCAAACTAAATGTAACAGTCGGCTTATCATCGCAAAAAAAATATTTGTATTTGAAAGGGCTATGGCCATATAAATACAAATAAAGACTTCTTTTTATCAATGTCTGATTGTGCATAAGAGTTGATAAAAAGTTAAGTAGCTACATTGTTTACATGATAGCAGAATTGAAGATGTAATATAAATCAATAACTATTATCGTATAATAACATTAAGAAACCTCTATCCAGGCACAACCCCAGGTACAGGTTCCTAATTGGCCTCCTACATCAAGTACTGCTGTAATCCAGGAGAAGAAGTTCATTCTCAAGCAAATTAAGCCACCCGAGTTTGACGGGAGAGGCAGATTTGTCCAAGCTGATGCTGAAATTTGGATTGAATCCATGGAGGATTACTTTGAAGCAGCCGGTACTGCACCTACCAATCAGGCTATGCTCGCCAAGCTAAAACTCATCGGTGAAGCCAGGCTTTGGTGGAAGCAATGGTGCAGGGATCAAGGGATCACAGAGGGATTCGTTACCTAGGAGAAGCTGAAGAAAGCTGTGTAAGGAAGATATTTACCACCTGCTTATCGCACGCAAAAAATGAATGAGTTCTACGAGCTAAAACAGCTGGGGCTCACGCTTGATGCATACTACTCTAAATTTGTCTCACTCTTAAGTATGCACCGCAGATGGATATGACACAGCAGGTGTCTAAATTTTGTGCGGGATTAAATCCACCAGTCAATACCCATCTCGAATCTATGCGTCCATCAGATCTTCAAGACGCAGTCATTCGAGCGGTGCCTATAATTCAGGAGGTGCAAGCTAGACCAAGGGGTAACAAAATTTGGTCTTATAATGACCCGAACAGAGAAGCATTCAGACGTCAAATGAAGAGAGTTCAAGGTCATAATCAGGGACAAAGAAAGAAAGCAAGGACGAATAATGTCAACAACTTTGTTCCTACTCAAAGTAATGGCCAAAACCTCCATTGTTTCCACTGCAATGAACTCGGTCACTTCAAGAGGCAATGTCCCAAGCTTGGTGGAGGACATCACCAAGCGCCTTTCCAAGGATCAGGCCGTGGTCAAGGAGCCGCTACCCAAGGAAGGGGGAGAACCGCCTGCATTGCCAATAGGCAAATGTGCGAAGAAGAAGAAGAGGAAGATCCGACCATGGAAGCAGAATTCGAAAGGGCGACAATCCATGCCGCTTTACACAAGAAAGGGCCAAATCGCTAGTTCTCAGTGATTCAAACACCGTTGGACTATCAAGGTAAAGGTTTCAAGACCTTGATTGATTGTGGTAGTACACATTCCTTTATCTCACCAGCATGTGCAAAAAGATTAGGAATAGCCACAGTTGAAGCACCTACCCTGCTTGTGGAATTGGCAAATGGTCATGAGGTTACTTATACTAGGCAAACTGCTAAGGTGGAATTCTTCCTGGGAGGAAAGAAAACTTCGGTCAAATTCAGAGTCATGAATTTAGGTATCCATGAGTGTCTACTCGGAATGGATTGGCTTAAGCCTAACGACGCCCACATTCACTGTGAAAAGGGTCAAGTTTCCTTTCGAAACTCTGAAAGAGAATTAGTCACAACTCAAGGTGAGGCAAGAGTTCCAAGAATCCAATTGGCCAAAGTATCTCCGATCATAAAAGGAGTCAGAAAAGGATTACCTGTTTACTTGATCAAACTCAATAAATTAGATCAAAAGCAAGAGTCTCATGAAGGACCTTCTTGGCTAAAGGAATACGCGGACGTATTCCCTGAAGAGTTGATTGAACTTCCCCCTCAAAGAGAAGTGGATCATGAAATAAGGTTAGTACCAGGAGCTGCGCCAATTTCAAAGAGACCTTATAGAATGTCCATACCAGAAGCAATTGAGCTGAAGGAACAACGCAAGCAACTACTAGATCAAGGCTACATCCATCCTAGCAGTTCATCCTGGGGAGCTCCAATACTATTCCAGAAAAAGAAAGATGGGACACTTTGACTATGTATTGATTACCATGGGTTGAATCAATCAATAGTCAAGAACAAGTATCCTATTCCTAGAATAGATGAGCTTCTTGATCGTCTTCAGGGTGCAAAGATATTCTCCAAGATTGATCTTAGGTCAGGTTACTATCAGATAAGGATCAAGGAAGAAGATATCCCAAAGACGGCCTTCAATACAAGATATGGGCACTTTGAGTTCCTAGTTATGTCATTCGGGCTTAAGAATGCACCTGCCACCTTCAATAGGTTAATGCAGGATATCTTTAGGCCACATCTTGATGATTTCGTGCTTATCTTCTTCAATGACACTTTAATCTATTCTAAACAGGAAGAAGATCATGAACCCCAACTTCGGATTGTCCTTGAGACAATAAGGTCACATAAGCTGTATGCTAAAATGAAGAAGTGTGCATTCTTCAAGCGTCAGATTGATTATCTGGGATTCATAGTATCAGCAGAAGGAATCTCAGTGGACCCAATCAAGGTCAGAGATGTGCTTGAGTGGCCAATACCAGTATCTGTCAAAGATATACGTAGCTTTCTTGGATTGACAGGATGGTATAGGGTCTTCATCAAAAACTATGCTTTGATTGCAGCACCTCTGACGGACTTACTAAAGAAGCAAACTTCCATTGCATGGTCAACTCCCAAACAAAATAGCTTCGACAAATTGAAGCAAATTTTGGTATCAACACCTATTCTAAAACTTCCAGACCTCAATAAGGAGTTTGAGGTAGTAACTAATGCTAGCATTCTTGCCTTGGGGTATGTACTTATGCAGGAAGGTCATCCAATAGCATACTCTTCAAGGAAATTGAGGAGTCATGAAAAGAATTATGCTATGCATGATCTGGAATTGCTAGCTGTCATCCATGCTTTAAAGCTTTAGAGACACTACCTATTGGGTAATAAGTTTACTCTAGTAACTGACCATAAGAGTCTCAAATGGATCTTTACCCAGAACAAGCTTAACGTGAGGTAACGTCGATGGATTGAAGTGTTGGAGGAGTATGACTTTGAAATCAAGTACCGACTAGGAAAAGAGAATGTATTTGCCGATGCACTTAGTCGCAAGGCATTCCTTAATTCCCTAATCTTGCAAAATCCATCAACAGCCAGATCTCTAGCTACAAAAGTATCTATGCCAAACAACCCTATACTTGAGTTAGCAAGAGAGGATGCATGCCATGATCCAGCCTACCAAATAATGCTAAGGGAGATCTCTATCAAAGATCAGAATCAAAAGTTGCAGGCTAAGTATCATCAATTTTCTATCAATAATGGGCTTGTCTATTATAGAACAAGGCTGTGTATACCAGCAAGCCAGTCACTTAAGCAGAAGATATTGTGGGAAGCTCATGATTCCCCTTTCGCAGGACATCCTGGCTATGCCAAGACTCTCAATGCAGTTAGGAAGAGCTACCATTGGGGGAGGCTCAAAGGTGACGTTCTCAAATATGTCACCGAGTGTTTGTCTTGTCAACGTATCAAAGCCGAACATGTCATGATGCCAGGAAAAACTGCAACTTCTTGACATCCCCCAAATGAAATGGGAATTCATCAGTATGGATTTTGTTGTAGGCCTACCCCAAGTCCAGGGAGGATACAACTCCATCATGGTTGTGGTTGACATGCTTACTAAGGTTGCACACCTTATTCCATTAAAGGCAAACTATAAAGCCTCAGACATTGCAAGATTGGTTATCAAGGAGATATTCAAGGTGCATGGTTTACCGAGGAGAATCATTAGTGATCGTGATTCTCTCTTCACATCACACTTCTGGAGAGCTATCTTTGAAGCTATTGGGACTCAACTCTATTTTAGCACCGCCTACCATCCCCAAATGGATGGCCAAACAGAGCGAGTAAATCAAGTCATCGAGGATATGCTTAGGGCATACTGCTGTCGTGAGCCGAAGAGGTGGATTCAATGCTTACCTTTGGTTGAATTTTCATACAATGCTTCTTACCAGCAAAGCATTCAGATGACCCCTTTCCAAGCATTGCATGGTCATGACTGTCAAAGTCCCCTAAACTTTTCAGATCCAACCTTAAGGGTTGAATCTTCAAGGCAAATGTTGGAAGACATGGATGACCAAGTAAAGTCAATAAGACAAGACATCCAAGCGGCCAAGGATAGACAAAAGGCATAGAGTCTTCAAAGAAGGAGACATGGTCTTCATTCGTGTACACCCTAAAAAGAGTTCTCTATCCTTAGGAGATTGCAAGAAGCTAAGTCCAAGGTATTGTGGGCCATACAAGATCCTCAAATGACTAGGACCTAATGCTTATAAATTGCAACTTCCTGAGAACCTAAAGGCTCACAATGTATTCCATATCAGCCTATTGAAGAAATATGTACCTAATCCTAACCATGTACTTAATGATCAACAAGTTGTAATGCCTAGTCAAGGAGTTCTTGAACTAAGGCCTGATAGGATCTTAGATGTTAGGGAGAGACAATTAAGATCCAGAACCCTGAGAGAATGCCTCATCCAGTGGAAAGATTATCCCGAAGAGGATGTTACTTGGATAAATGAAGACACTCTAAACCATCAATATCCCCAGTTTATCTTGAGATGAGGACATCTCGATTCCTCTAAGGGGGAGAGAATCTAAAGTTCTAAATTTCTCTTAACGTGAACTAACCCTTTCAGGTAATGGATAATGAGATTTTTTTTTAATAGGATAATGCAATTTTTTTTCATTATTCCCCTCCCCAGCTGACTGTCGTGCTGGAAGGGGAGGGGAATAGTAACCGTGCTGAAGCTCCTCGGTGGGGGGAACGCAGGTGCTAGTGCCATGCAAGCGGACACACAAGGGTGAGGAGGTCCTTATCCCCTCCCCTATATAATTGAGGTGAGGGAGGGCTGTAGGAAAAAAGGAGAAAACGGGAGGGAGGGATGACTGAAACGCTGCGATTATAGACGGAGGGCCAGAGGCTTTGGGGAAGAAATGCCGTACGCCATAGTTGCAAGGAGGGAGGGAGTGAGGCTCTCCCTTCGTGAGGGTGCGATACCCTCTGCTAGACCTTCCAGCACTGCCGCCTTTAGTCGCAGGCCCTCGTCGCCTCCCAAAAATGGGCCACTGAAGTCCGCCAAGGACAGCCGTCCACCGTCGCCCATCGCCGTTAAGTTCCCCCCCCCCCCCCCCCCACGTGGGGAAACTCTGGAAGCTTCCTGGGGGGAAGCTTCCAAAGGGCTTAATAAGCCCCTTTTCACCCCTCTTTCCCCTAGGTCTTAAAATTTCCCCCAAGACCCCCTTCGTATACTTTCCCCCCCCCCGGTTTTAATCCTCCTAAGGCCCTTTTCACCCCCCTTCTCGTACCTTTTCAAAACCCTTCCATACCTCCCGTGACTTAACCTTTAAGCCCTTTGTTATGGGCTTTGAAACCCTCCCCCCCCCCACCACGATGCTAAACTCAATGACCTTTTTTTCTTGGGCCGTATAAACCCTTTTCATTCCCTATTGTGCCTTTCGAAAACCTTTCATTGCCCCCGCCCCCCCCCCCCCCCCCCCCCCCCCGTGTCTTATCATCCCCCTTATCCTTTAAACCTTTAGGCTTTAAAGGTCTTATCACCCCTCTTATCCCTTAAGCCAAAAAACACCCCCGTGTGTGAAATTCCTCATCTCCCTTCCCTTGTGACATATTGAAGACCCCCTCATGTTTAAAGCTCTTAAGGTTTTTTTTTTCCTTAACCTTCTCATGTTTCCCGTGGGCTTTAAAAACCGCGTGCTTTATAAAATTCCTTAAGCCTTTCTCTTGGACTTAGGAATTACTCCCCATTTCTCCTGTGGTTAAAACCCTTAGCCATTCCTTACCCTTTTCAAAATACCCTTAGGACTTTGATTTTTTCCCCTACTCGAAAAAGAGAAGAAAAGTATTGAGGTGCAAGGGAGCAACGGTGGAAGTCCGAAAAGGAGTGTAAAACTGCTTCCACGTCCGAAGGACTACGATTGCGATGCCTCCTAAGAAAGTCCAAGGCGCAGTTGTGGGAGGGTCATCTCCCAGTATCCATGTGGATATCTCACCCCAAACCCAGGTTTTTCCTTCTTAATTTTTATTTTATGTCATTGTAATTTAACCATGCAAGGTTAGTTGTTAGAAATAGGATATGTTTTTTCCTAGTCATTCACGAGAAAATACATCTAATGGAACATGCAAAATAAATAAAGTATAAACGTACTTTTTTTCAAATAGCTTTATGCATGGAAATGAATTATGAGCTAGATTATTACCCATTAAAGTAATATACTTCGGTTAAGCCTAAAGGTATAAAATTGCATCTCGCACTATTAACCCCTATTCTTTTACAATGAATCATCATGGAAAGTGCAAATCATGATAGGACTCTTACGATGCATAAACTCTATGAAATTATCGTTGCTAACTGCATAACTTAGCAAGAAAAAGGTTGCTTATTTAGCATGAGTTTTGTTCGCAAAGAAAAGGGAAGATTAGTTGGAATTAACCTAACCTCAAATCGATAAAGTTTAGGATTGAAAAATCAATTGACACATAGATAACAAATCATGTGGAAGTAATCTCAAAATTACCTTCTAGAGTTAACCAAATTGATATAAACTTAAAAATACCTATGCTGTGAAATACCCATTGGGAATGAGTTAAATTCCAAGAAACGCCTATATCTTAAATACTTGCCCACATTCCCTGAATGTAGGGTCAGTGAATCGTAATTGTAAAAGGAACTAAGGTTTGTCCCTGAGATTCTTACAAAAATGAAGCTAGGAAACCCTAGGTCTAACGACTTCAGCTTAAAGAACCTAAAATGGATTGTTACATGACTCCATTATCGCATAGTACGATGCGGCACTTGCGCAGCAAGTACGGAGTCATATGGTCTTGTGATTGGTTCACAAGAAAAAAGGCCAAATTCTCGCAACGAGGATGGTGGATCCTTACGCAAGTTATCTTGCAAGAGGATGAATACTTTGGTATCCTTCTTGAGTAACAAAGATTAATTGGAAATTAAAGACCAGAAATTGAAGTACCCAATGAACCTAAGGTTTGACCAAGTTGGGTTAATAGGGTATGCCCTAACCCACGATATAGGGAATCTTGCCAAGTTGCAAGTCATCCTGGATCGAGTGCTGGATGCATTCGAAATGAAGGATTCATTCCTTAGCAGTTTGCTAACAAAAATGATCAATGGAAATGTTTGTGCTTGCTACAGATTTTAGAGCATTGTTTGGCTTTGTTTGACCAATGAATTAAAAGATAAATGAATATGTATACTTCAGGTTGAAGGCTTGAAGGGAGAGGCAGCTTCAGTTACCCTCGACTACCTGCCTAACCCTAACCAAGGGTGTTGTTGACCATGCCAAGAAAGTGGACCGAACCCACCGCGAGAGGTCTCTCCGTTGAGCGCTACTTGGAGCAGGAGGACGCTTGGGTGCTAGGGGGGGCTTTGGCCGTAAATCCCTTGCCTTCGAGGTCCTGCACAAGAGGCTAACGTGACTCGAGATTGGATCTCGAGGCCCGCATACTAGTCTACGGGCGGAAACTTGGATTAGTGACCCCTGTGGATTGATGAATAGCCTTCGAGCAGTTTGTGGATAAGCCTACGGGCTGACTCTTTGTATTTAAAGATAAATATGATGACCTATTAATAAGGAACTTGTCTGATATTGTTTTTCTATGTCAAGTGATAAGATTACATGAAGGAAACAGTGCCTAATGGGTTAATTAAAGAAGCTGGTTGTTACCTGTCCAACTAATGTGTTAGGTAATTAGATAACTAAAATAGCATTGAGTGTGGCACAAGATCCTATGATCATTGTGGACCTGACAATATATGCATTGGGGAGTAGGCTATGCTACATAAGTTAAAAAATCCATTGCAGCATCTTGAACATGCACTATATCATGTATTTTCATGGACTCATAAGTATCTACATTAGTTTGGGCCCCTTGAACAACAATATGAGTATGATCTTCGTTGACTACTGCCTCTTCATTGGTACATTTAGAGTCGTGGGACTATAAAACCTCATGGCTTTGCTTAACTAACACTTTGCATTAGGGCTGAAGGTGCTCCTTCTAATTAAGCTCCAATGAGATGCTCACATCTTGTAAGGATGACTGAATGTGACCCTCGTGATTGCACCAAGTAGCATTTAATGCAAGCATTTTCCTATTCAATCTAGTATTCTTTAACAACAGAATTTTTGCCACCTCCACACAACCTTGAATATCCTCATTATAAATACAAAGGTGAAGTAGTATAAAGGTAGCATGTTCCTTCGTCTTAATGGAGCCTATATCAAGTAGCTTGACCAATGGAGTCATATATTTTGCAATTGCCCATGCTAACTGCCTAGACTCCAATGAACACTCCACCTTTTGCTTGACCAATGGGGGTGTACAAGCTACCATTGCCCAGTCATTAGTAGTAAGCTTTGCAATAAGAATGGAGAGTAGTGCCACTACATATTCGTGTCATTACTTTGAGGACTATTCTAGTAATGATGTAAGTAGATTCAATTAGCCAAAAGTTGTTGTTAATGTCAGTTGAGTTGCTACAATAAGTACACTTCTAGCAATAGAGTTTTGAACTTGCAGTAAAGTTTGTACAAGCATTGTAGAAAAATGCAATGAGTGCTCAGGTAAATATTTTTGATGGTATGTCAAATAAAATCAATAGCATCATAGAAAAAATTTAGTTTGCCAAGCTGCTAGATGCTCAAATGACTGAAGTTCCTGATGTATTAGCATGTGCACTTATGAATTTTATGATACCTTGATGGCAACATAGGTGGTCGATGTAATTCAAATAGAACAAGTACTTGTAGAACACTTAACCCCTCATATTCCTTAATTGGTACATCTCGGCCTTGAAAGGATTGCAAAAGGGTTATGTCATTGGTACACAAGCTCTAAGTGTGTTGATTAGGTCAATTTGCACCTTTGCATTTACCATTGGTATCAGGCTAAGCAGCATTGTCTTGGCTTCCACATTGACTATGTATTCATGCAAAACAATATTGGCATAAAGATTCATGAGAGCCTCTATAATGCACGGATGTATGTGGGATCAACAAGGTACTCTGTGCGAGAAAAAGACTTGAGTCTAAATGCAAGAGTTGTTGCAATGCATCCAACAACTAGAGAATCTGGGCTTTAAATGAGCAAAGGTTAATGGCACTTGTCCCACCCCTATCTACAACTTGTACAAATCACAAACCTCTGCTAGACAAGTCTAAAGCCTATTGGGAAAAATTATATTTTATTAAGGAAGCTCAAGGAAAGAGTGTTGGCTATGCAAGCTCTCAAGGGTAAATATGAAACATTACTCTCTAGCCAAATCACACAGCTTCTGGTTTAAACCAGGGGCTGATGATCATAGGGCACAAGGGTTTAAGTGTCTATCATAGGACTTCTATGACTACACAACATTTGTTTTTGTTTCATCACAACCCTACAAATGCTTACTCATGAACACTGTTGTCATGTCAAGTAGATCAAGCCCATATCTTGCACTTGCAAATCTATGTGCCATTAATTGATGCACAAATCTCAGCAGGTGGAGTTGAATTAACTAGGTTGGCTTCGTAGTTGGAGAACGAACCAATGTTTTTTTATGTAGCAATTTGAGTAGAGATTCAATCCTTAGCACTACTATATCAAGACCAAAAATGGGCTTGACCCTGGCTATTTGAGCCTGGCTATAGGGCTCTAACTAAGCCTCCTACACTCACCTAAACAATCCCGTAGTCTCATGGCCAGGATCGTATGGACACTACAACTAATTAATTGAAAGAATGTGTTTGTAGATAGAATCTCTAGATTGTAGGCCAACGTGATGCCCTTACCAACTCCAAGCACAGGGAGTACCCAAACATATAGGTGGCTAGCACCTCATAAGACAAACAAAGGGGAGCACCCCCCTGGCTTAGCATTGTGGCCCCATTATGACTCTCCTACATCCCAAGGATTAGCCCCCTAGGATGCGCCATTGTCTCAACATATAACACATATGCACATAGTCCTCTCTTTCAATAAAATGTTCTAGAAGATAATATAATCCTTACCAAGTCAATCCCCCAAGGAAACAATAACACTAGACCTACAGTTCAGGAGGTCCTCACACTCAGCATGGGCTAATAGTTTGAAATCAAGTGTTATGCATCTAGAAGATGATTCTCTCAATACCATGTTGATGCATGCAATGCAAAGTCCTGAAACCAAGAAAACATCATTTTTGCACTTAAAAAATGTATTTCAAGTTTTCAAAAATTAATAACTCATATACATGGACATCATTTCTACATTTTATGATTCATAGCCCTCAAACATGTCACAACCAAGCTTCAAACAAAATTTTATCACATATCAAGAAGATTTGCACCATAAAATATAAAAAAGAATCCAAACTTCTATTAAAAAATAGGCTTATTGCCATTTTTGGGTTTCGAGAATTGATTTTATAGGAATCATGGCCTCCCTTCAAAACCTCCAACAACAAATTCAAGACTTTAATGAACAACAAGCACAACTCCAAATAGAATACCCTATGCCTCTAGGCCCTGTACTTCAAGAGATGCAAGACTACATTTGAGACTTGAAGAACAAAGGAAGTGATTAGAGGATTCGGCATGTTTATCAACCCCCAAAAAGAGAACCCAAGATCAGTATGCTAGAGAAGTTCAATAGTGACCATTTGAAGTTCAGGGGATTCCTGCAACAAGTTAAGCTCTATATCTACATGCAATGGATAGATATCTAGATTATGCTTCCAAGGTGGGATTCATTGTGACTTTGCTTGTGGTCAAGCTTCATCATGGTTTGTTCCAGACTTGGAAAAGAATATGCGAGTGCTTCATAACTATGAGACATTTCTTTTCGAGCTCACTTCCACATTTGGAGATGTAGACGTTGGTTGATCAGTAGAAACAAGACTTTGCAAGCTACAACAAGGTAGCTGCCATGCCTCTACTTATGCATCTGAATGTAGGCAATTAATTTGTGACCTCACTTGGTGTAAAAATTACACAGTGCAACGAACAGAATCTGAGAAAGAGATAGAGAGTACACAGCAGATAAGAGGAGAATAAGTAATTTCTTTAGCTCTAAACAACTGATACAAAGATGGCCCTGTCCACCCGTGCACTTCCATTGAGTGAAGCTTAGATGGCGATCTAGACAAGGTGAAGAATTTAAGGTTAGCTGGAACAACTCTAATTGGGTGAAAGATGGATTATAGATGGCTGTGAAGGGGTTTAGCTTAAGGTGTTTAGGTTGGCCTGACTGACCTACCTTATGAGCCTCCACTAGTTGGCCAATGAATATTCTAGGTCATATTCCCTTTATCGTCGCGGCCACAACCTTGGGACCCCCCAGCCGAAAACGGCCCTTGGACCCCAAAATAGGGGCCCCTTTTAACTCCCTTACCCCACAACTCAATGTAATGTGCCTCGAGTTGCTACCAACTTAACTACTCCGTCTAACCCAAAGATTAGACCCACAATCGTCACCTTTTTGCCATCCGATCACATAGACCTCATCTGGCATACAAGTCAAGACTCAACCAATATCCAAGCTCACATATGGCTTCTCCTCATAATGGGGGCCTTACAACTTTGAGTGCCATGGATCATTGGTGGTACTTTATCAGGGTGGGGCATTTAGCATATCTAACACTTGGCATGAGGAGTATTTTATTGGCCAATTCAAATGAGATCTTTGAGATGACATCAAGGACCATATGCTCACTGTGCCTAAGGAAAAAACACTCAACAATTATATCATGTGAGCCATCTTGTATGATAATAGATTGTTTGAGAGGAAGCAAGAAAAGAAAGAAAAATTAAGGCCTAACCAATGGAACCAACTCCAATCAGAGACCTAATCAGATAAGAAACCAAGTCCAACCTAATGCAAATAGATAATACCAAATTCTAGCCCTTGACCCCATCAGAAAAGTAAAGATAAAGAGAGAATCATCTAACCTTGGACACATCACCCTAAATTGCCCAAATAATATGGCAAGAACCTCAAGAGTTCCTACAACCATCCTGGAGCAGGAAAACGAGGATGTCAGATTGTAAATGAGATTGCACAACCAAACCTTGATATAGGAAAGGATCTCTTAATCCACACCCATGAAAACTTTCCTTATCATAGTCTAGATGATCTTGCCAAGAAAGGCCATTTCCCTCAAAGCCCTCGTTGACTCCGAGGCCTCTGCATATTTCATTGATGATGGCTTTGTGAATAGATACCAGATTCGAGTACTCCAAAAAACAATTCCTACAATAGCTTAAGCTATGGGATGGAAGACCTCTAGCATATGGAAACACTATAATAGGGACTTTCCATTTACTTTGAGAACCCCTAATACCTTTATTATTTGACCACATGGTCAAATCTTATTATCTTACTTACAAAACGAGTCTACCCTAAATGTTATATAAGCTACCTTCCCAAATTCCACTTTCATATATGGATCAAGATTTAGCCATGTGGTCAAATATTTATCACTTATTTAAAATTGGGACTTGGAAATTTTCCAAATTCTCTAGTATGGTGTTTGGAGATATTATCAAGAAAAGCTGACCACTCATGGTAGCTCTCAGAAATCACAAATCTCATATATGCTTTAATGCCATATCTAGTCTCACAAATTCAATCATCCTTGGGATGCCTTGGTTAAAGAAATACAACCCAAAAATTGATTGGGTTAAGTAAAAGATTACACATCGTGAAAATCAAGGACAGTTGGTATGCCTAGGAGCCAAAGCCTTTATGCACACAACAAGGTAGGAACTAACCTACTGAGGGCTGAAAAGATGAATGGGTTGCCTCTTACCCATCCAACCCTTTAGGGGGTTCAAAGAGAGACTAGAGGGTCTATATTGTACAAAGACTATGTGAAGCTTATCTAGGTGTTCTTTCTCACTAGAGTGCACGCAACACAGATTGTCAACAAATACTTATAGCTCTCGCCTAAGCATGTCCTTGAAAATGGTGCACATTAGACATTCAAAGGTAGTAGGAGTGTTCATGAGCCCAAATGGCATGACTATTTATGTGAATACACCCCACTCTGTGGTGACCACACTGTCTCATGCCTATTGTTGGGGTGTACTTGAATTTGATTATAATGTGAGAAGCCGTCGAAGAAATTGTAGGTCTTTTTTCTTGCTACCTCGGGAAAGTGACTATATGTATATCCTCTATATCACGTGCATTCAAGGCCTATTTATAAATATCCTCATCTGTGATTTTTTTCTAAATAAAATATAACACTTTTCTATTCAATCTGTAAATAATCCCATTATATTATACCATTCTATATGTGAAAAATGTATAAAAATTGTATTTTAAAAATACCTTATTTTGAACCCATGTGACAAACACATATATTCATGAGTAACTTACCCAAGCTTGCTACTCTCTCGAGCATGTGCTCCGTGTAGGGCAATGGATAATTGTCTCTCTTAGTCACAGTGTTGACTTTCTTGTAGTTGACACACACTCAAATTTTTCCATTGTTATTCAAGATGATCACAATGGGTGACACCTAGTCTGTGTGCTCAATCTCATAGATGAATCATGATTTCAATAGCCTATCGATCTCTTCCTTCATAGCATGAGTATGCTTTGGACTCATTGGGTAAGGTCATTGCTTTACTGGCATGGTGGAGTCATTGGGATGTTATGTGTTACGACCCTCCAATTGACTCCTTTGAGTTTGTCTAAGGAGACCAAGTGAACACATCTATGTATCTTGCAAGAGAGCAATAAAATCAGCCTCCTCTTGCTTGGTTAGGTTGTCAACTATAGACATGGGTCGAGGCTTCTCCCCTTCCCTTATTAAGTCAACTTCCTTTACTTTAGCAGGTCCTTCTATCAATTCACTCATTTTTCCTTGTCTTTTTGTGTCCAACAAGATCACTACCCTGTCCCCTTTCTTGAATTTAGTGAAGCGCTTTGGTAGATCTTGGGGTTTCTTTTGCTATTTGATCGCTGCACCTTAGGTGGATCGGCAAGTCCCCTTTGGTGCATTTGGTTCTAGGTAGTCGGGGTAGTTCCTAGGTCACTCTCAAAGCTTACTTCCAATTCTGAGTTGAACTCACAACCCTCACTAGAGGATGAAGCTTCCATTGGTGGTTGCAACTCTGAGGTTGACTCCATCCTAAAGAGAGATGTGACACTAGGCTAGACTAGCCCTGCTTCTTCCTAGTCCATCACACCTAAATGATCCAGCCAAGTGCGATCACATTCAATTTTGGGGTCTCCTCTTTCAGTTATAATTGCATTGGCTCTCTGTAGCTTGGAGTCTATCTTAATTTGTTTGATCACTCAATCATCAGTGCCATACTCTATCATCTCGGCCTCTTCTTCATTGCTTTCAATTGAGGAATATCACTCCTCAAACTCATTCTTTGAATTGCTACTTTCTGTTTTCTTATCATCATTTGGGTCTCCATTCTCAACTCTCTTTTCATCCGTGATTAGTGCCCAATCGCATTTAAGTTTTAGGTCGTTCTTTTTGGTCTGTCACCATTTCGGTTCATCCATGAGATCTTGGAGTAGCTTGAGATTAGTAGCAAGGTGACCCGCTAGCTCCCTTGTTAGATACTCAAGAATCCCCTAGAGTTCAAGTCTGCTAAATGAGACATGGAAAGGGGTGGGAATTTGTTGCATGCTATGATTTTTAGCCATCATACAGAGTGGCATTGATGGTAGGGTCTTGCCCCTTGGAAACTATAGTGCGATGGCTTTGTGGGAGTCACTAGCCATCCTTGCTATCTGTTTATAATCTTCTTCCTCATATGAAAATGGTAGGTCAATGGTGGCTAGTATGTGCATCTAGTCATGCTCATCTTTGGGGAAAGGAATGTAATTCATCAATGGTCCACACGAATTCATGGCTTGGGTGTCTCCTTTCAAGATAGAGGAGATGGCATCTAAGTCAACCGACATGGTCATCCAAGTATCCATCTTGACTCTCACTGCCTCCAATTTTTTGCCTAGGAATATGAGGCCATTACCCCAGTCTTTGATTACTTGCATATTTCTCATCCATGGCCGACCTAGAAAGATGTTGTAGTCTACTCCCTTCAAAACAATGAAGTTCACTGAGAAGTGGACACCTACTATCTTCAAGGGCCATTCCTTCAACACTCGAATGGCTTAACTTTCACGCCATTAGCTAGTGTGACATTAAACCTTGCAGTTTCCACCAATGGGTTACCCCAAACCTACAAAACTGCTTGGCTAAGTACACTAACTCCTTCTCCCATGTCTACGATCCCCTTTCTCATGACGTCTCCTAATGTTGCCATTGGTAGAACCGCATGCATCTCTGTGCCCTCCTAGAAATCATTCACATGCAAGGACTTAGGCACTAAGTTCAATATGCGTCTAGGTGTCTTTGTGGCTACATCATGGTCATTTAAGTCGGCTACTCCTGGCTCGTTAGATCCCCCTATTCACTGCTTCAATTCTCACCATAATGAAGGGCTTTGCCTAAGCAGATCCGCCCATTGGCAACGTTACAAGAGCTACTAGCAATGTCTAAGCAGGCCATTAGCCACTTGCCTTTCGTCTTGCCCTTCACTCTTTTTCCACTAGTCTTGGGAATCTTACTCACCAATGGAGTCTAAGCCTCGTCTTTATGACTTTGTGTGAAGTGCAAACACATTTCTTGAGTTTGTGTGTGTTGGTAAGGCCAACGTGCTTACACAGGAGAACTCATTGATCTTGTCTTCTAGGATGGGCTTGGCATCCTTTAGATGCTCTTGGGATTCTCTCACCCATTCCTTAACCTTTCAACTATTTCCTATGGACACTTTGGATCAGACCTTGGCACTCCCCTTCTCCATGATTCTAGGTGTTGATGTATTGGCCTTTGCATCTGCCCTTGCTTCCCTCTCGTTAATGTGGTCGCATTGCCTGTTTTTAATGTTACTTTGGCATTTGTCCTCTTCTTCCTCCTTCAGCAAGCCTTCTTGCCTATTGAAGCTACATCTAGGTTGCTAGGTCCTCGCAATGAAATACCAACCTGTTCATTTGTGCCCTAGTCATGGCGTTCAACGAGATGGAGTGGCCTTGCCATCAAGCATTTCAACTCCAAATAGCCTGAAAGATACAGAAGGCACGATGGCTGAGCTCGTAGATGGTTTTTGCCTAGGACATCGGTATATAAGTGAGTGATTTCACACTTGGGGCATCTCAATCGGCCTTTTCTTGGTTAGCTAGTTCTTGTTTGGGGCAATGAGATAAAATATGCCCTAGGTGGCTGCAAGTCCAGCATGAGATTGGAACTTGGCTTTTCCCTCCTAGGCCTCTACTCCTTCCCTGACCTAATGCCATCACCAATAGTACTGGTCTAAAGTCCACTAAGATGGGATTGCCCTCATCATTGCTTGAGATGTAAGGGTTTCCATATATCTCATCCTCATTTGGATCCTCTACGTAATGTATTGAAGTGCCTCTCAATGGATGGGTCACGAAGAGTCTAGGTGGTCTAGGTATGCTTGTAGGGTTGATGTCCATTTTGGGGACATCTGGATTGTCATCATTAGGCACTGGCAAAGCTAATGAAGCTCCCCTTTTGAATTGTGGTGGTCTATTCTCCAAGTAGTATGTTTGGTTATAAAGCTGTGGATATGGTAATTGCCTCAGTAATCAGCAATGCATAGCATCGTGACCAAACCTATCGTAATTGGCACAAGGTCTGGATCGTTTGGATTGACAATCCGCGCACTTGGTTGAGAGGTGGTTCCCTCCACATTGACACATTGTACATGACGTCATGCAGGTTTTCTAATCATTTCCTAGATCTTGGCCAGCTCTAGCTTTACATCAGCCAATTCTTGGAAAGGGTTAGCACTCTTCCCTTTCTCTTGATTACTTTGACCAGATCTCTCGCTAGCATTGGTAGCTCTCTTTGAGGCTCTAGAGGCTAAACTATCTCAGATTGTGGATCTAAAGCTCCTCTCCTTGAGTAGGTTGTCTACATGTATGGCTTCCTCAAAGACCCTAGCTAGCACATCCCTTTGTAGGTTTGAGTTGCCTACCAAGGCCTTGTAGAGTTCCTCACTCCTAATTCCGCTTATGAATATGGTGGAGACCGCTCGCTCACTAGGTCACTCTGCAATTGGGATTCTCTTAAAGAGATGCCTCGTGTGGGTGATGTAATCTCTAATGTCATCCTTGTCCTTTTGACTAACATTCATCAGTCAAACAATAAGGTTATCTGAATACCTTGCCTCAAAGAATCTCTTGATGAAGAGACTCTTGAGAGTATTAAAAGTGTTGCATTCGGCATCGTCTAAACTAGTATACCACATCTATCCTTTATCTTTGAGACAAAGATCAAAATCTTTCACACATTGAGCAAGGTTTGTTGGGCCATTCGCCTCCTCATACTCTTGCTCAAACTACTCTACAAAGCTAAAGGGTTTTTATTGAGCTATTAATTGTCAAGTTACTTGGAATTTACAGGTATCTTCGGTTGGCTTCTTGAATTTGGTGTGATTCCTATTCCTGCTAGCAAAAAAGTTGCTAGGGTTGCTCCATTGTACTCTCTGTAGCCATGTTGTCTATGAGTCACTTAGTGAGAAGCTTGCTCAATGTGAGATTGACTTCCAATGCTTGGCACAACAAGGATCCTTAGTTTAAGCCAGTCCTAGATATTCTTTTAGTGAATGCTCATATCTATACATTTCATAAGCTTTGTAGGATAATTGAAAATCTTATTTATCTTTATATAGGACAGCTAGAACAGGTGCTATAACAAAGATTGAAAAAGTCTTATTTGCAATTGGTTTGCATGGTGGTAATGTTGTTATTGAACCAAATCTTCAAAAGTCTAAGGATGGCAATTGTGTCCCCAAAAAGACATCTATTGGTGGAGTGAAGCCTAGAAGGTTCCTAGGCTTTCATGGGAGACTTGGTAAGATAAACACTAGGAATGGTGGCTCAACTATTAGATACAATCAATGGAAGTGCCTACATAATGCAGTTAAGGATCATGCTGATAATGGATGTCAAGCTCGGAATAGAAAAGCCAATGTTTGGGAAACACTAGACAAAGTATTCTTTTATTGTGATAAAACAGAGTGGAATGATGATGATCTTAAAGACTTCAAAAACAAATTGAATCTCTTTAAAAAGGCAATGACAGAAGCTTGGGGTAATCAACACTTCACTCACTACATGGTAAGATTTTTGTATATGTATTCTCTTTATTGTTTGACTCATATAGGGTTTTTTAATTGAATTTCTTTATTTGTTAACTATGCAGTAGTGACTGATTATGATAGCTGAAAGATGTTTTGTCTCAGAATTTTATCCCATGCGCATCTCTTTTCCCCACCCGAAACCAATAAAACCTTTATTTTTACACTAAAAAGTCACTTTTCAGACTATAATTTAATTATTGTGACTAGTTATTATTATGGATATGCATTTCTTTTATGCACAACCCTCAATCACAATGCAAACAAACTCCAAAAAAAAATTTGTTCCATATGAATTCCATTTCAACCATCAAACATAAAAAAGAAGCAAATTCCCTTTGTGAAAATGGTGCATACCACTTACTTGCGTGTTGCGGGTTTTGTGATTAATTTTTTCAGCTAGCCAATAGACCATCAGTAGAAAATCTTCAATGCTAAACATCTCTCCTCAGTCTTCTCTTGATCTTGGAGCAACCCAGTTCATGTCAGGACAAGCATCCATCATCGCATTCTCTTCTTGATTCTTGCCATGTGAAGCACCATTTGGAGGAGAGAGAAAGACTAAAACTGGTTTCTTCATGTTTGGGCAGCCACTGAATGCACGAAGACTAGAAATGGAGAGCATGGAATGAATGCAGATCAGGGATATAATCAGAAAGGGGGGTTGTTCTCAACCACCATAGCCCCCCTCTCCCTCAAGATCACGTCACTTGCAACAATGGCGTTTCTTTTTTTTCATGTGCCGAAAAAAACGCCCCCCACGAAATAATTTTTTTTAGGGGCCCCCAAAGGGATCTCCCAAGGGTCACACCCTTTGGCCCCTAAAGTCCATTTATACTTGGTCTTTTTTTGAGTCTTGGCCTCCCAGGCACTACCATTCAACTGTCCAATGTCCAATTTGAGGTCTGGAAATTTCTGGCAGTCCGTCTCGGAGTCCCCCATTTTTGGGCATCTCTTGGAGTCTCATCTAACATGCCGAAAAATTATGAGAATTCTCTGGCTGTCACTCGGTGGGTCTTTAAAGCACTTTTGGGGCTTGCTGGTTAAAATCGTAGTAAAAAATCAGCTATCATGATGACAAGTTGCCATGGGGAATAAATGAATGTTTCCTTGGAAGATGATATTAGCATGATTTCCTTGATTGTTCTTGATTCTTAATTGGATTAATTAAGAAAGGATATTTTGTGCGGGTGGATTATCTCCAAGGTCAGCGGACCGTGCTTCAACCCGAAAGGCACTACTCGATTCACAAGGCAAAGATCAAGTGGTGAAAAGGCCAGCCACGGAAAATGGATTTCACTCCTAGGCCTCTTAGGATTAGGTGGACGCTCCTTGCCTAGTCCAGAATGGAGTTGAAGACTATCGTGAGACCAACATCTGTGACTTTGGAAGATCGTACTCTAGATAATGGATGGAAATTATGGTGCCATGTGATTTGGACCGGGTACTTTTGTTGGACAGAAGGGATATATAATTTCTCCTATATGGGCAAGAAAAAAAGATTAATTTGAAGATAAGTTAAGGAACTTGTTTGTCAAAAGGACTCTTTTCTCTGTCTTTGTGTTAGTGCTATAAGTTACACGAATGAACCCTGCTCCCTAAAAGGCTTAATTATGGAAGCTGATTTTAAATGTCACACATAAATGTGATAGGACCTAATTAGAAAACTAAATCTATCAAGGTAAGTGGGTGGGCGGATCCTTCGAAGGGTCCGCCATCCTACAACAAGGTGGTCTTGGAGAACTGGGAGGCTTCTCACAAGGTTTTACCGTTGTCCGACCCTTAGAAATTATTAGGTTAGAACCTCGATTCATGCCATTTTAGGGGGTCAGAATGGGACTATGCCCTACGGGTAGAGAGGTTGAGTAGTGGATCCCTCTCGTTTTCCATTCTCTTTGAACCAAGTGTGGTATGGGTCAGCTTGGGCTTGGTGAAAGGGAAGTGGAACCCAAGAGGAAGAAGCTTGGCAGTGAGAGCTATGGTGGATGGAGAGTAAGAACCAAGAGAGAGAGAGACTCAAAAGTGGGAACTCTAACAACCACAATGTGTGGCCGGGCCTTCCTTTATTCAAGCTGTCACTAAAAGAATAAAGAATAAGTGAATGTGACGGGCATCCATCACCTGCAGTGTGCAGTGGCGCATACTGTCAGTGTAGTAATACACGAGCGGCTAGGCAGAGGTGCCTTTACCCCCAACAACCTCCTATTTAAAGGCGAATCTGCCCCAGTGAGAGAGAAAAAAGAAAAGACAGTACAACATGTACACATGTACAACAAGATGAGGAAAAAAATGTCATCTCATCCAATGCCCATCAATCTCTTGAGGAAGGCAAAGCGCTCGGTAGTGAGACTCTTCGTGAGCAAGTCTGCAGGATTCTGCTCTGTCAAAATCTTAACAAGGTCAATAGACCTGTCCTCAATGACCTCACGAATGAAGTGATACATCACCTCAATATGTTTCGTCTTCGCATGGCAAACCGGATTCTTGGTCAACTAGATGGCACTCATAGAATCTGAATGCAGTAGTGTAGGCATAACATCTATCATACCAAGGTCTTCAATCAAAGGGTGTTACCAGATAGTCTCCTTGCAAGCCTTTGTGGCTGCAATATACTCAGCCTCTATAGTATAAAGGGTCGTACACTTCTACATCTTGAACATCCAAGAGATATCCCCTCTAGCATAAGTGAACACATAGCCAGAAGTGGAATTTCTACTATCTGTATGTCTTGCATAATTAGAGTCAGTGTACCCCACGACTCTTGTATCCTGGCTGCCATAACAAAGACACATATCTGTTGTGCCCTTTAGGTACCGCATGATACCCTTCACAACATCCCAATGTTTCTTGCCAGGTGTAGCCATATAACGTGCCACAACCCCAACTGCAAAAGCTATATCTGGATGGGTGGCTATCATGGCATACATAAGACTACCCACGGCTGAGGCATAGGGAATCTTGGCCATCTCAACCCTGTGCTCATCTGTCTGCAGACAATCGGCCTGTGAAACCTTCACATGAGCAGGTAATGGACAACCAATAGGCTTAACATCCTGCATATGAAAGCGCTCAAGGACTTTATGAATGTACTCCTTCTGTTGACAGATAGAGTAGTCCCTGAGATCTATCACGCGTAATGTGCATACCAAGTATATGAGAGGCCTGTCCCAGATCTTTTATCTCAAAGCTCTTCTTGAGTTGAGGCTTAAGAGCATCTAGATCCTCATGAGTTGTCCCTGCTAAAAGCATGTCATCCACATAGAGTATCAAAATCAGTAAAGAACCGTCGCACAGCTGTAGCCCTGTGACTGCATGAATGCATCAAACTTATGGTACCATTCCCTAGGTGTCTGCTTCAAGCCATATAGACTCTTCTTTATCTTGCACACTAGGTGTTCCCTACCAGGGTCTGCAAAGCCCTTAGGTTGCTTCATGTAAATCTCATCATGTAAGGCCCCATGTAAAAAAGTCGTCTTGATATCCATTTGGTACAAGTCCAGGTCAAGCTGTGCAACCAAGGCCAAGACTAAGAATAGGGTGGTCCTCTTGACCATAGGAGAAAAAACTTCATCAAAGTCAATACCATGCTCTTTCTTAAAACCCTTGGCAACCAATCGAGCCTTGTATGTCAGCTTGGGGTGTCCAGGGGTACTTTTCAGCTTGTACACCCACTTGCATGGCAAAGCCTTCTTGCCCTGAGGCAAGGAAACCAAATCCCAAGTCTTATTCTTATACAATGAGTCAAGCTCAGACTGTATAGCCCTCTCCCAAGAGTGACAATCACCCCTGTGCATAGCCTCATCATAAGTGAGAGACTCTCATGTATCTGTAACTAGTACATAATCCATAGAGGGTGCAAAATGGTCAGGAGGTCGTCTATCTCTAGTAGAATGCCTCAACCTAGGCTCTGCTTTGCCTAACCAACATCCTATCTAACATCAGCATGTCTAGCATCTGGGCCATGAGCATCAGGTGATGCTGCACACTGTATAGCTAGCCATGGAGAGAGCTGAACGGGAGGAGCTGGCTCCTCCTAAAAGATAACTCTACGTACCTCAACCACTTTCTCAGGCTACATATGCATTTTGTCCTCAAGAAAAGATGACATCATGGTTGCGGATCACTTTTCGTGCCTATGGATCCCATAGACGGTAACTCATCTCTTTTGCATCTCCATAGCCACTGAAAATGCATTTGACACTTTTAGGATCCATCTTATTGCATTTGTCCTTGGGCACGTGGCAGAATGCCTCACATCCAAATACACGCAAATGATCATAAGAGGGGGGCTTGCCTTCCCATACCTCCTCTACACCCTGAAATTCAATACCACTGCTAGGCGACGTGTTAATGAGATGCACTATAGTAGTAACTGCCTCAGCCTAAAAGTGCTACGGTAAGCCAGCATGGCTAAGCATGCTACAGACCCTTTCCCCTGAATGGTCCTATTCATGCATTCAACCATACCATTCTGGGGAGGGGTGAAGGGGCGGTCAACTGACTCTTGATACCCTGCTCATCAAAAACTGCTCAAAAGCACGTGATACATACTCACCCCCATTATCTGACCTTAGGCATTTTAGCCTTTTCCTAGACTGGTTCTCTGCCAATGCAAGCCAACGCTGAAATGTGTCTAAGACATCAGATTTTCTCTTTATGAGATAAGCTCAAACCTTACGTGAGTAATCATCTATGAAAGTAACAAAGTACTTTGCCCCACCAAGTGACCATAGGGCATAGGCCCACATACATTTGAGTGCACAAGAGCCAAGGGCTCACCCATGTGTTTCTTACTGGACTTTTTATGCATATTTCTAGTCTGTATGCCATACAAACAATAATCACAAGAATAAAAATGCGAAGAGTGAAAAGGCGGAAGATACTGCAAAGCATGGAGTATTTTCATTCCTTTAAGAGACATATGCCCCAAACGAGCATGCCAAAGGGATACATGGGGAATAGAACCCACAGACAAAACATGATCCAATGTTGCTCAAGATACAAATAAGGCATAGATCTATGGCTACTAGACTTGACACCTCTTGCAAGCACAAGCCTGCCACAAGTAATCTTTCATGCAGAGTCTCCAAAAGATACAAAATACCCTACATCATCAAGCTGTCCAACTGACATAAGGCTGCGAGTCAACGCAGGTACATGGCACACATCATGCAAAGCAAAAGAACTACCAGAAGGAAACTGCATCCTAACATCTCCAATGCCCACAATGTCAAGAGACTTGTCATCACTAACACGCACAGAACCAGACATGGTACGATAGGTATGAAACCAATCTCTATAGGGTGTCACATGGAAGGACGCACCCGAATCCAAGAGCCAGCACTGCACATACATAGAATGTTTCTTAGAATCCTGTAAGGCATTGCATGAAGAAGCTGCAAGTATGTAATCATCATCTGAATCAGTGGCCTGCATGACATTAACCTCTTCTATCTTCACAGTGGACTTTGCAAGTACAATACTGCGCTCAAAAGACTTTTCCTGTGCTTTTTCTTTTCCCTTTTCCTTGCGCTTATCATCACGCATTTTATGGCACTGCAGCCTAATATTTCCTGCTTTCCCACAATAATGATAGGTAAGATCAGACTTTTGTCCATGGGACTTACTGTGACTACGTGACTTGGACCTAGACTTCTAAGAGTCCCTGCCCTTATGATCATTATCGGGTATCATTCTTCTTTCCCCTATTGGAATGGAGAAGTTGTTGTTCCAAGCATTATTGAAGATAGAACCCTATCTTTTGGAGACTATACAAGTTTTCAGTGTGGAAGTGATGGAGGCAAGAGTTCCCTTACTCTAGTGGACATGGATTTGGAGTCCCATACCCTACCATGGCTAGGCCTTGTGATTGAAGTTGTTTTACTAACAATTTTGGAAGTGTTTTGTGTTAGACAGTGGTTCGCAAGGACGCTTCACATTTCAGTGTGGGAGGAAATGATGATACCAAAAGAAGCACAAAAATAGTGCACAACAAAATCTATACATACACCATATTTTTATTTTTTATAAAAAAGATAGCAAGCACATTGTTACAAAATCACTAAAATAATATCCCACATAAGGGGAAGGGGGGCCACATCTATTAAATTCAATGGTATGCTTTCAAGTGTTACGTGCATGCATTTGTAAAGGGTAGGAATACTCAAAATTAAAGACCAAAGGCCTTATAATGTCAAATGTATCAAAGTTTCAAAGAAATAATAAAATACGAAGAAATGTGCTTTTTGGGGAAGAGGTGGGGTGGAGTGCACGAGTGGTTATGTGCCTCTTTCCCTTCTCTCTTCTTCAATTGCATATTCTCCCTTTTTGGTGGTGCCAAAAATATGTTCTCTCTCCTCTCTCCTCTGTCTTTTGTGCAAAAATTCATCTTTTCCCTTTTGTTCTTACATAATGGTTGAAGCTATGGATGAAGATGACAAATTGATTCATTATTAAAAGAGAGATTTATGGTTTCTTTTCAATTTTGAGATTAATGGCAGAGCCATACACATAGATTTTGTGTGCTTTGTCCCTAGTTTTGTGATTGATTATGTTCGTGGGAGGGTTGCTATCAATGCATGAAAGAAGGAAGAATGACAATGAAGCAAGATTCAAATTTTTAGAACTTGAAATGACAACCCAAGTGATGGGACCTAAAATGGGTCGGCACTGACTATGGCACTGCATGACAGACAACCCCACCACACGGCCTCGCGGGCCAGGAGCATCTAAAACTCACTTTGCAATAAATACTTATGGCAATTTTGCATTTGTATCCAATATGTAGTCCAATATTCATCTTCCCTTCTCCTCAAAGGGAGATCCCATAACATATGGGCATAATGCCTCGTAATACACACATAGGGAAGCACCTCTCGGCTGATTGTCGCGGCTCCACTGCGACTCTCCTACACCTTGGGGATTAGCCCCAAGATGCGTCGCTAACACATATAAAATTCACACAAACTCCACTCTTTCATAATTCAGCGTTCCAGGAGATTTTGATTTGCCTCACAAAACTTTCCCCAACGGAAGCATCCGTCTAAACAACAGCTTGGGTTTCCTGTCCTCTCAGCATTGGTCAAAGTTTATCAAATAAGTGCAATGCCTTCCAGGAGATACCACGTGGCATGCTTGATGCAAGGTGTATGATGATTGTGCACAACCACTTTATGATTAAAAACCAGCCATGTGAGGTGTGAAAAACAACCCTTTCATGAATTTTAAGCGTTACGTGATGCGCTACTTTAGGGACTAGCACCGGAACTTCCCTACTAGTCGCCTATATTTAATTATGGAACGATCCCTAAATGCTATGCACAAAGAGGAAAATATGAATTTGTATCTTTCCAGCAATTAGATCGTTGCACAAACTTCATTCCCCCCTCACCGTTTAGGTGTTGCTACGGTGCATAGGTGTAAATGGTTGTTTTGTATCATTTTTGTATGTAAAAAGCAATAAACACGTACTATAACACAAAGGACAAGGCCAAACTGAGGCTTGACCTCATGCTTTAACCTTGTCAAACATTCACGCACATAAATCTTATTTTTCCACTTTTTTTTAACATGAAAAACCCAATTTCCTCTATTTTTTAATTTTTTTACCTATTTATTATTCATGAAAAATAGGTATTTTCTGATTTATTTGTATTGGCTTATCATTTTTATTGAAACTTAACATTTTCTCTGATTTTATTTCATTTCCACTCCTTTCTCCCAACTCAAAATGGGAAAAAACCACTAATTTCCACTAAAAATGCCATTTTACAAGTTGTAAAGAATCAATAATGGCTCTAAATCATTACGGGTTCTGTATTTCTATAGTTACAGCCCTGAACCATGATGCAAACAAGGTTCAAACAAAAATTCATTGCATATGAACAACATTTCGACCATGAAACAACAAAAACAAGCAAATTTCTTCATAAAATTGGAGCATACTGCATGTCTTGCGTGTTGCGAGTTTTTTAATGATTATTTTGAGGAGCCCATAGACTGATCAGCAAACATTCTTCAGTGTTGAACCTCTTTCATCAACCTTCTCTTCATCTTGAAGCAATCCAATCACAGCCAGACAAGCATTCTTCAACCCCTCTCCTTCTTGATTTCCTGCACATGAATAGCCTCTATGCACAAGAGAGAGGGAGGAGAGAGAAAGTCTCGTTTTTTATCTCTTCATTCAATGCATCATTTCTTGATCTATTTGTGGAGATGGAGGGCAAAGGATAGAAGCATTCCAGGCCCAGGAGCATTCCTGTGCATTCCTCTAATCTGAAAATGCATGATGAGGGGGGGGGAAAATGGGGCGCAAAAAATTGACCCCCCCCTGGTTTCATTTCGTGGCTTTTTGTTGGCTAAGCTCTTTGTTAAGAGCTTTCAAACTCTTAATCAACTTATCTAGTTCATGACTTTTGCATTCACACTTCCAGCAAATGGATTTTTCAATTTTGAGGGGGCAAACGACATCAGATTCGAGATCTGTTTGGACGAGTGCCTCCGTGTAGCATCGAAATCTACAAAGCTAGGCCCCGTCACACTCTTCTTGGCTTTCGGATCCAGTAGCTACTTCACAACCTTGAACCTTGCGGGGATTAAATGGGGGATCAAACGACCTCGGAATGGAGATCCGAGACTTTCGTTGGATTCCTAACGCCATTTTACATCTAGGAAAACTCCAACTCGGCCATTCGCCACCGCTTGATTTCCATGAAAATAAGCACTAGCGCTTTAGGGACTTGTCGCTTAAAATCGTACTGATTGCCATCGCCACCTTCGACGAAGTCTATTTTTCCCCTGATTTTTGTAATTTTGACTATTTTTAAGCACTCTTGGCATAAAAAATCATCTGTCAATAAGAAACCCAAATGATGATGTGCAATAGAGTTTTTCACACTATGTTCGCGTAGCGGCACGACAATATTCTAGCCAGAGAGGTCATGACTCTCATGCCCATTCTTGTTTTGTTGAGAGAGGTCACTCCTCTCTATTCCACCCATAGCAAGGGTGATGCCGACTATGAAGAATTCGTTGATGATGCATGAGATCTAGAATCCCATGTCGATGAAGGGCAAGAAGCAGATGGAACCCATAACACCAATCTTGTGCACCTTGACAAAGGCACAGTAAGTACACCAGCAGATGATGAGGCCCTGGTAAGTTTTTCGCAGATGATACTCTCCCTGTCCTAGAATTCTTTACTGTAGAAACTTATTTCTCTAGCAAGTTAAAACACGAAGGAAGAGAATGAGAAGATGAAGCTTTGGTTATCATTCCTCTCAAATCAATCGTTACACTACTTGGCTAGGAGGTTGCCACTCTCCTAGCCTGCAGATGTGATGAAGCCACATCCATAGATTTTCTACCTCTGCTATCTACCACATGTTTGGTGGATGCCGACCCTAAGCCTACGATCGAAGTAAAAGAAGCCAAAGTAGTACCATCAGCAATTTGTACTGCAAAAAAATCGTTTTTGGTTAATGCAGATCAAGCAATCAATGAAGAATTAAATGAAGAACAGCAACAACAAGCAAGGGCCATCTTCAAAGAAGCACTACATTTGATGCCCACCAATAATGTGGTGGATGTAACTTGTGGCAATGATAAAAAAGCAACATGTCATGGAAGTAGCACAAAAGGAGTAGACGACAAAAAAGAAGCAAGTGAAGAAAAATAAGTATTAGACACATAAAGATCAGACTTTGCTTTTTGCACCATCCATCCTTCTATCCTTGCTCTTGATCACATTCCAGATGCAACCAAAGCAGTCATGGCAAAGTATTTGGACGATTCTGTTGTCCTTGCTCCAACAACCAATAAATTTGATGCTGCCACAATCCATTATCAAGGAAATGGCAAAGATGTAGACTACCCCTCCGATCACATGAGTGATGCTTTCTCTCCGAAATATGATGTAATTGCAACAAACGAAGCAAAAGAAGAAATATCTAATAATGATCAACATGGCAATACTGATGTTGCACTTGCAACCCTTATCATTGTTGCCGTTTTTGTGTAGGATGCTGATACAGATCTTGGCACCCCTTACTCTATCCTGATTACTGCTGCCAATATTCATAAGAATGATGACAATGTTGTTGTTGTCCTGAATGTTCGTTCTCACACTAATCGGATTATGGTGTCTCTATTCCTGCTGATGTGGCTGCCCTCATCGATCTCGCCTTTCATGTAGCAGTGGTGGTTGTTCATTATGCTACTCCTCTTGTGGAAGTGGTGTACATATTCTCCCTGATGGTGATCACTTTTGATAGCCCTTCCCAAATGAATTCTTCTACATGCAACCATTCATTCTTCTTATGTCAAGGTTAAAAGGGGGAAGATTTTCTAATGCTATTGATGTAAAAGTTTGACCTCAACATTTGACAATGATCATCAAGTCATGTGCATATGACATGAAGCCACACTTCAAAATGAAGAGCCTACAAAAACTCACAACATTCCATCATTTTCTTATCGATCTCGACTAATCAATGTAAATTCATAGCTATCATGTATAAAGCTATCGACTATAATCCTTTCTTTTCACACCTATGCTATTTAGCAGACCAAAAAAGAGCACATTTCAATACCATATAGGCACTACATCATGCACTATAGTAGGATCAATAATATACCTCACCCTTTTGATGGATTTTTGATCCAAAGGGGGGTGTTGGTGGCTAATGGATCATAAAATCCAACAAGAATTGAAGAGCCACTTGTACCGGTTCATATCATGAGAACCACTTGTTATTAAAAGCGTGTATCTCCTCCTTAATATACAATCGTCTTCCATCCCCTATCTCTCGTCGCAATTCATTCTCTCTCTCATTCTTTCGTTGGATTCCTAACGCCATTTTACATCTAGGAAAACTCCAACTCGGCCATTCGCCACCGCTTGATTTCCATGAAAATAAGCACTAGCGCTTTAGGGATTTGTCGCTTAAAATCGTACTGATTGCCATCGCCGCCTTCGACGAAGTCTATTTTTCCCCTGATTTTCGTAATTTTTGACTATTTTTAAGCACTTCTCGGCATCAAAAATCATCTGTCAATAAGAAACCCAAATGATGATGTGCAATAGAGTTTTTCACACTATGTTCGCGTAGCGGCACGACAATATTCTAGCCAAAGAGGTCATGACTCTTATGCCCATTCTTGTTTTGTTGAGAGAGGTCACTCCTCTCTATTCCACCCATAGCAAGGGTGATGCCGACTATGAAGAATTCGTTGATGATGCATGAGATCTAGAATCCCATTTCGATGAAGGGCAAGAAGCAGATGGAACCCATAACACCAATCTTGTGCGCCTTGACAAAGGCACAGTAAGCACACCAGCAGATGATGAGGCCTTGGTAAGTTTTTCACAGATGATACTCTCCCTGTCCTAGAATTCTTTACTGTAGAAACTTATTTCTCTAGCAAGTTAAAACACGAAGGAAGAGAATGAGAAGATGAAGCTTTGCTTATCATTCCTCTCAAATCAATCATTACACTACTTGGCTAGGAGGTTGCCACTCTCCTAGCCTGCAGATGTGATGAAGACACATCCATAGATTTTCTACCTCTGCTATCTACCACATGACCCTAAGCCTATGATCGAAGTAAAAGAAGCCAAAGTAGTACCATCAGCAATTTGTACTGCAAAAAAATTGTTTTTGGTTAATGTAGATCAAGCAATCAATGAAGAATTAAATGAAAAACAGCAACAACAAGCAAGGGCCATCTTCAAAGAAGCACTACATTTGATGCCCATCAATAATGTGGTGGATGTAGCTTGTGGCAATGATAAAAAAGCAACATGTCGTGGAAGTAGCAAAAAAGGAGTAGACTACAAAAAAGAAGCAAGTGAAGAAAAATAAGTATTAGACATAGAAAGATCAGACTTTGCTTTTTGCACCATCCATCCTTCTATCCTTGCTCTTGATCACATTCCAGATGCAACCAAAGCAGTCATGGCAAAGTATTTGGACGATTCTGTTGTCCTTGCTCCAACAACCAATAAATTTGATGCTGCCACAATCCATTATCAAGGAAATGGCAAAGATGTAGACTACCCCTCCGATCACATGAGTGATGCTTTCTCTCCGAAATATGATGTAATTGCAACAAACGAAGCAAAAGAAGAAATATCTAATAATGATCAACATGGCAATACTGATGTTGCACTTGCAACCCTTACCATTGTTGCCGTTTTTGTGTAGGATGCTGATACAGATCTTGGCACCCCTTACTCTGTCCTGATTACTGCTGCCAATATTCATAAGAATGATGACAATGTTGTTGTTGTCCTGAATGTTCGTTCTCACAGTAATCGCGATTATGGTGTCTCTATTCCTGCTGATGTGGCTGCCCTCATCGATCTCGCCTTTCATGTGTTAGATATGATCAATGCCCCACCCTCATTAGGTGCTACCAATGATCCATGGTGCTCAAAGTTGTAAGGCCCCCATTATGAGGAGAAGCCAAATGTGAGCCCGGACATTGGTTGAGTCCTGACTTGTATATCAGATGAGGTCTATGTGACCGGATGGCAAAAAGGTGACTGTTGTGGGTCTAATCTTTGGGTTAGACGGAGTGGTTAAGCTGGTAGCAACTCGAGGCACATTGCATTGAGTTGCGTGGTAAGGGAGTTAAAAGGGGCCCCTATTGTGGGGTCCGGGGGCCGCGGAAGCGGCCCCTGGCTGGGGGGTCCCAGGGGGGCCAGCGGCCCCCCTGGCGGGGGTCTGGGGGCAGCGCCCCCGGCCCGATGGTAAAGGGAATATTCCCTGGAATATTCCCTGGCCGACTAGTGGAGGCTCATATGGTAGGTCGGTCAGCAGGCCGACCTAACGACCTTCGCGGGCTATAAAAGCTAAACCCCTTCGCAGCCATCTTACACTCATCTTTCACCCAGTCAGAGTTGTTGTTCCAGCTAGCCTTAAGCTCTTCACCTATCTTCTGTCTAGATCGCCATCTAAGCTTCACACAGTGGAAGCGCACGGGTGGACAGAGCCATCTTTGTATCAGTTGTTTGGAGTTAAAGAATTTTATTGATTCTCCTCTTATCTGTTGTGTACTCTCTATCTCTTTCTCAGATTCTGTTCGCTGCGCCGTGTAATATTTTACATGGTATCAGAGCCCAGGGGGCTCTAGAGATCGGAGAGAGTGCAAGAGGCAAAGGCTTCAACAGCAAAGAGAAACGATGTCGACTCCGGGAAGCAGTTCTGGCGCATCAGGAAGCGGTGCAGGAGGTGGTGCTGCTGTACCGGCTATTCAAACACTGAGGATTCGTCCACCAACCTTCAGCGAAGGCAAGTTAGATGGTACAAACTACACCTTGTGGAAGTTCAAAATTACTACTATCCTTGATTCTTATGAGCTTCTGGAGACTGTGCTGGGGACTGACGCAGAACCACAGCCTACCCCCGACCCATCAAATCCTAGTGTGATGATTCCTCCGAATGCAGATCTTCTACGAGCTTGGAAACGAAGGAATGCAGATGCATTGTGTGCCTTAGTTACAAGCTGTTCTGACAGTGTTTTGACTCTGATTCAGCATACAACCAAAGCGTCAGAGGCTTGGAATGTACTAAGGAGTCAGTATGAAACACGAAACCAAACAAGGATTCAAAACTTGGAGAATCAACTAGCAGCGGAGAAGTTTGCTGAAGGAGAGACGGTTGAAGCATTCATCACTCGGATTAAGAATCTGCGCGACCAGATGGCTGGCGCTGGGATACAAAAGACTAGCGAAGAGCTAGCTCGGAGGTGTCTTCGGATTTGTCCACAAAAGTTTGATGGACTAGTAACTGCCCTTAATACTCAGGTGAGACCTCAAGCTTTGACTTTTGAGGAGTTTTGTGCATTATTAATGGAGGAGGAGTTGAGGCTGAAAGCCCGAGAAGGAAGCAACAATGGAGATGCTGCATTCTCTGCCAATGCAAAAGGCAAAGGTGTTTCCTCCACCAAAAATGATGGTGACAAAAAGAAGAAGGGCGGCAAGAAGAAGTTTCAAGGAGAGTGCTTCTACTGTAAGAAGAAAGGACATGCAATTGCAGATTGTCGTGTCAAGAAGGCAGATGAAAAGAATGGTACCCTTAAAAGTAAAGGGAAAGAGACAGCCAATACGGCTGAAGCAGAGTTGGAATTATTCATGGCGACCATTGAGGAAGTGTGCTCCTCGGCGCAAGAAGAATCTACCACTGACTCTTGGGTGTTGGATAGTGGGGCCTCCCGTCACATGACCAACAAGAAAGGTCTATACAGTTCTATGCAGCCTCTACAAGAATCCATCACTGTGACGGTTGGAAATGATGCTAAATGCCCTGCTGCGGGCACAGGTACTATTTCTTTTGTTGCTGCAAATGGTGAAGTCAAAAAGCTTTCAAATGTGTTGTATGTTCCCGAAATCAGAAGAAATCTCTTATCAGTTGCTGCCATAACTGATCTTGGTCATGAAGTAAGGTTCAAGAAGACAGGTGCAGAAATTATTGATAGTGCTGGCACAATTGTTGGCAAAGGAGAAAGGAGGAACAACCTGTATGAGCTAAGTGCTCTTACAGCCACCGCTGGAGTGGGCACAAGTAAGCTTTGGCATGAAAGGTTTGGACACATCGGATTTGCAGTATTGAAGGAGATGCAAAAGCAAGGTATGGTTGCTCACCTACCTACAATAGCTGAATTGAAGGAACCATGTGAAGCTTGTATGATGGGCAAGCAACAGAGAAAGGCATTTCCACAAGAAAGCAAGAATAGAGCACATGCTCCTCTAGAGTTGGTGCATGCTGACTTGTGTGGTAAGATGCCTACACAGGCCTTGGGGGGATCTTCTTATTTTATGTTGATTGTCGATGACTACAGTAGGAAGATGTGGGTGTACTTCCTTCGTGATAAGGCTCAAGCTTTTGGTAAGTTTAAAGAATGGCTAATACTTGTTGAGAATGAAACAGGGAAAAGTGTGAAGAAATTTAGAACAGATGGTGGTGGTGAGTTCAACTCAAAGGAGTTTGAAGGCTTTTGCAAGAGCAAAGGGATCAAGCGTCAATTGACGACGCCTCACACACCTCAGCAGAATGGTGTTGTGGAACGCAGGAATCGTACCATTGTGGAGATGGCAAGATGCATGCTAAAGGGCAAGGGATTGCCTAACCATTTTTGGGCTGAAGCTGTTAATACTGCAGTCTACATTCTAAATCGGAGCTACACAAAGGCTCTCAAGGGAAAAACACCTCATGAGGCTTACACTGGTAAGAAACCATCTGTTTCACATTTCAGAATTTTTGGATGTGAATGTTATGCACATGTTCCAGATGAGAAGAGAAACAAGTTACAACCAAAAAGCAGAAAATGTATCTTCTTGGGTTATAGTGATGAGCAGAAGGCTTACAAGTTATATGACCAAGAGGCAAAGAAGATCATCGCGAGCCGTGATGTGGTGTTCAAGGAGGAGCCGCATACAGTGGAGGAGGAGAAGGCAAGGTCTTCCACTTTATCATCAAGCGAAGAAGTAGTCCACTATGAACCTGTCCCGAGAGCTATCCCTATCCTTAAGGAGGAGGAAGCATCATCTTCAGATGATGAGGAAAAAGTTCACCAACCTGACATCACCCCACCGGAAAAGCCATTGCCGCGCTGGGTGAAGCAGCTCTATGACCACAATAATCCTATGCCTGCATCTGTTGAGGAGAAGGCAGACGGACCAAGGAGGTCTCAGAGAATAGAGGAGCAAAGGAGGGCTTCTGCTCACATAGTCAACATGGCCTTGATGGTTGAGATTATGAGAGAAGTAAAGGAGCCAACTGACTTAGAAGAAGCACTTGCAGATCCATCATGGAAGGTTGCTATGCAGGCGGAGTATGACAGCATAATGAAGAATGACACTTGGGAGCTAGTGGATCGGCCAGCAAAGCGGAAGATTATTGGCACCAAGTGGATCTGGAAGGTAAAGTACAAGGCTGATGGTACCTTAGAAAAGTACAAAGCTAGACTGGTTGCCCAAGGATTTTCACAAGTTGAAGGGTTTGATTTTCAAGAGTCATTTGCCCCAACTGCCAGAATGACCACTATTCGCACGGTACTTGCAGTGGCTGCCCACAAGAAGTGGCCAGTGTACCAAATGGATGTTAAGTCAGCGTTCTTAAATGGTGACCTCAAGGAGGAGGTGTACGTGGCTCAGCCACCAGGGTTTGAGGCCCCCCATTCTGAGAACAAAGTGTGTAAACTGAAGAAGGCATTGTATGGGCTGAAACAAGCCCCCAGAGCATGGTACCAACGGATAGATAGGTTCTTTTTAAACCTAAACTTCAAAAGATGTGCCTCAGATGCTAACTTGTATGTTTACAGGGATGGTAAAAAGTCTGCAGTGATTGTCCTATATGTGGACGACCTTCTTATTACAGGTGACTATGAAGATATGATCAACCAAACTCGAAAGGCTTTGAGTTTTGAGTTTGAAATGACAGACTTGGGCTTGCTGCACTATTGTTTGGGGATTGAAGTCTGGCAAGAGCCAGGAAAGATCTTCATCTCTCAGAAGAAGTATGCATGGGAGATCTTGAAGGCATTTGGCATGACCGAGTGCAAGGAGATAGCTACACCTATGGAGGTGAATGTAAAGTTATCCGTTGAGGATACATCAGCACTAGCAGACATTGGGAGGTATAGGAGGTTGGTCGGCAGTCTAATCTACTTGTGTAACACCAGACCAGATATCAGTTTTGCTGTTGGTGTTTTGAGCAGGTTCTCAAACAAACCTCATGAGAGTCATTGGAAGGCTGGGATGCGGGTGCTCAGATACTTGAAGAAAACTCTTGACTATGGTATCACATACAGTTTCGGAACTTCTCTTGTGGGGAACTGTGACTCAGATTGGGCAGGAGACATTGATTCCAGGAAGTCAGTTTCTGGTTATTGTTTCTCTTTGGGTTCAGGAATTTTCTCTTGGATTAGTAAGAAGCAACCAACAGTGGCATTGTCTTCTACCGAAGCAGAGTACAAGGCAGCTTGTTTTGCTGCATGTGAGGCCGTATGGTTGAGAAGGATTCTATGGCATATGGGAGTGCAGGATGAAGAACCAACTGTGCTGAGATGTGACAATCAGAGTTGCATCGCCATTGCCAAAAATCCAGTGTTTCATGCACGCACCAAACATATAGAGATCCAGTATCACTATGTGCGTGATTTGATGGAGGATGGGATAGTGGAATTGGTCTACTGTCCAACAGAGGAGAATGGAGCAGATATCTTCACCAAAGCACTTACGAAGGATCTGCTTCAAGTTCATCTTCAGAGACTCGGCATTGGGCCGAGGAGATAGTTCACCTATGGGTGGACATTGAGGGGGGGTGTTAGATATGATCAATGCCCCACCCTCATTAGGTGCTACCAATGATCCATGGTGCTCAAAGTTGTAAGGCCCCCATTATGAGGAGAAGCCAAATGTGAGCCCGGACATTGGTTGAGTCCTGACTTGTATATCAGATGAGGTCTATGTGACCGGATGGCAAAAAGGTGACTGTTGTGGGTCTAATCTTTGGGTTAGACGGAGTGGTTAAGCTGGTAGCAACTCGAGGCACATTGCATTGAGTTGCGTGGTAAGGGAGTTAAAAGGGGCCCCTATTGTGGGGTCCGGGGGCCGCGGAAGCGGCCCCTGGCTGGGGGGTCCCAGGGGGGCCAGCGGCCCCCCTGGCGGGGGTCTGGGGGCAGCGCCCCCGGCCCGATGGTAAAGGGAATATTCCCTGGAATATTCCCTGGCCGACTAGTGGAGGCTCATATGGTAGGTCGGTCAGCAGGCCGACCTAACGACCTTCGCGGGCTATAAAAGCTAAACCCCTTCGCAGCCATCTTACACTCATCTTTCACCCAGTCAGAGT
Organism: Lygodium microphyllum; assembly: GCF_053477565.2. Lineage (NCBI taxonomy): Eukaryota > Viridiplantae > Streptophyta > Polypodiopsida > Schizaeales > Lygodiaceae > Lygodium > Lygodium microphyllum. The sequence continues at coordinate 40,043,777 of NC_141159.1, forward strand.
TGTTGTTCCAGCTAGCCTTAAGCTCTTCACCTATCTTCTGTCTAGATCGCCATCTAAGCTTCACACAGTGGAAGCGCACGGGTGGACAGAGCCATCTTTGTATCAGTTGTTTGGAGTTAAAGAATTTTACTGATTCTCCTCTTATCTGTTGTGTACTCTCTATCTCTTTCTCAGATTCTGTTCGCTGCGCCGTGTAATATTTTACATCATGTAGCAGTGGTGGTTGTTCATTATGCTACTCCTCTTGTGGAAGTGGTGTACATATTCTCCCTGATGGTGATCACTTTTGACAGCCCTTCCCAAATGAATTCTTCTACATGCAACCATTCATTCTTCTTATGTCAAGGTCAAAAGGGGGAAGATTTTCTAATGCTATACAAAAACTCACAACATTCCATCATTTTCTTATCGATCTCGACTAATCAATGTAAATTCATAGCTATCATGTATAAAGCTATCGACTATAATCATTTCTTTTCACACCTATACTATTTAGCAGACCAAAAAAGAGCACATTTCAATACCATATAGGCACTACATCATGCACTATAGTAGGATCAATAATATACCTCACCCCTTTGATGGACTTTTGATCCAAAGGGGGGTGTTGGTGGCTAATGGATCATAAAATCCAACAAGAATTGAAGAGCCACTTGTACCAGTTCATATCATGAGAACCACTTGTTATTAAAAGCGTGTATCTCCTCCTTAATATACAATCGTCTTCCATCCCCTATCTCTCGTCGCAATTCATTCTCTCTCTCATTCTTTGATGCTTTCGTTGTTACACTCTAACAGTGTGGGAGGCACCCTGGCCTCCCACAGAGAGGAGGATACTTTCTTCCCTATCAGTGTTGCTTGGAGATTGATTGGCTCTCATTGAGCTCTCATCACTCTCATAATGCTTTTCAATAGAACTAGTCCTTTCCAATGATGGTAATGATTTTTTCACCGCAATGGATGCTGTCATTACAACACTAAAGAAAAAGGAGCAAGGAAAAAAGGAATTCAAGTCTTCCAAAAGAAAGATGAAGATGGAGAAAAAACTGGAGAGGTAAAAGACTATGAAGAGGAGGAGCAACAACAGCAAGGAGAATATGAAGATGAGGAAAATCCTTCAAAGAAAGGGATGAAAAGAGTGAAACAAAGACTTCCCTTAGCTTGAAAACTCTAAAAACTATAACCATTAGGCCACTACTTTTGATTTGAGTCAAATCTCCTTATGATTTCAATGCCTAAGTAAAAGAAAATCCACTTCTCTCATACCATGTCAAAATTTGTGGTATCCAAACTTTTCTTGAGGTCTTTCTTCACAACCTTTCCTTAATCCTACCACATTATCAATCTTCAAACTTGAGATTTATCACAATAAGATTAGAGAGAAGGCAAGGTTATTACAAGTGGGTTGTTTTCTCATGGTGCTTGATTGATCAACTAAGAGCTGGATTTTAGGACCCGCCGTTCTTAAAGCACTGGAGCCTGTTTTTGGAGTCGAAAAGTGCTCGAGAGGCATTAAAGAGAAATTTTTCATGAAAAATCAAACGATGGCAGATGGCCAAGCTAGAGTTTTTCTAGATGCATTTCAACGTCAAGAATCCAATGCAAGTCTCAGTTTGTCAATTGGAGGTCGTTTGACCCCCCCATTGAATCCCCGCAAGGTTGGGCGTTATAAAGCAACTACTGGATCCAGGAGCCGTAAAGTGTGTGACATGGCCCAAGTTTATAGATTTCAACGTCACGAAGCTAGTCGTCCAATCGGATCGCAAATCGAAGTCTGTTTGCATCCCCAAGCAAGCTGAAAACCCTTCCGCGGCAAAGCAAAAGTGGTTTTTTTGAAGTGGACATTTTATAAATGAAATGAAATGAAACTTAAAATGAAGAAAACATGGAAAAACATGTCGAGATGCAGGGAGGGAGCATTTTTTGATTGATGCCCCATTTTTTGAGGATGATTGTGCCTCTTGGATGCTCAATCATGTAGAGAGAGAGAGAGAGAGAGAGAGAGGGAGATCCTTGATCTATGCAGAGAGGGCAAAATTTTGATGGTAACCATGTTTAATATGATGAAGAGAATGAAATTCTCATTTTTAGTCTTTCTCTCTCCTCCTTGCTCTCTCCTCTTATGGGCTGTTCATATGCATTAATGAAAGAGAGAAGGGGGGGTGGGGGGTGATGATGATTTTGAAGCAAACGATGCTGATGGAGTGGTAGAGGACATAGATTGGGGCTGGAGAGCACGTCAGTGGCAAGTCTAGGGAAGCATTAGCGGCCTCTCAATCTCGGGATACACACCTTGAACATGTGGGTTTCTATGAGTAAGTGTTCTTTTTCTTTGTTTGACGAAAGATAATTGATCTTGGTTGCATATGATGAATTATCTCTTAAATGAAAGAAAAAACTAGAAATTTTGATGATATAATAGTTTTTGCTCAAAACATGTAAAACCCGCAAAGTGCGGTTTTTGAAGAAATCATGGAAATCGGGGATTTTAGTGAGTATTTTGAGCTCCCATGGAATAAAAAATGAATATGAAAATGGGGTTGAGTGTTTTCTATGAGTGAGAGTTCACAATTCTTATTTTGAAATACTTTTTTAAAGAAATAAATAGGAATAAATAGAGAAAATTTGGGAAATTTAGGTTTTTCATGATAAATAATTAGAAAAAAATATGATTATTATTTTTGGATGTGTAGCAAGGTTGAGGAATTAGGATTAAGCCTCAAATCATCCTTTTTTTAATGTTTTAGTGCATTTTTATTGATTTCCATATGAAAAATGACGTACAAATGAACCTTGAACCTATGTAACGTTGCAAAACCTAATCGGTTATAGGGGGAAAAGAGATTGTAAAAGTGAGAGATTGCTGAAAATATATATAATTCTGATTCATTTGATTCATGCATAGCATATAGTCCGATAGAAATTTAAATTTAAGAATACTAGTAGTACGAGGAAACTCGATGCTAGTCTCTAGCAACGCAGCAACGAGTAGATCAAAAATCATTAAAGGATTGTTTTGCAAACCACGTGACTGATTTCTAATCTTAGAATGCTTTTGCACAATGGTCATACACTTCTGCATTTTGCATGTCACATGGTATAAAACTTTGATGCATAGCACTTGATTGCCTAATAAATGGCCAACGTAGAGTATGTGAGGATTCCTAGGCTATAAGGCAGACAAGCGGTTCCTTGGGGTAAGTCTAGTGAGGAAATATCAACTCTTGAATCGTTTGATAGATCAAAGAGTGGAGCTTGTATGTTTGTTCTCTATGTTGGAGCAATGCATCAAGGGGCCAATCCCCCAGATGTAGAAGAGCTGCAGTGGGGCCGTGGTGTTTCAACCAAGAGGTTGCCTCCTATGTATGTGATACATGGTAGATTATACCAATGTGTATGGGACCTCCCTCTGAGGAGTAGGGGAAGGTAAACGTTGGACTATGTCCTATTACAAATGCAAGATCGATATTGGACCTTAGTATAGTGTATCCCTTAGACGCTTATGGCCGCGAGGCCGTGTGGGCTGTCTTGTGTGTTTTAGAGGTCCCGGCTAGTGCTAGAGAGCCAGTGTCGAGCCCATTTTAGGTCCTGATAGGTGGTGAATTTTGTGGGAGTTGCCTATAAGTGGCAGTCTCCAAATCTAGGTTATGAAGGGACCTATGTTTATTATGTCCATTAGGAGTGTGCTAAGCTACCCATAAAATTCGTTCAAGGATGGAAAACCTTGGCTTTCCCTATACAAAACTTACTGATGAACTTAGTTAGTTATGTAGAGCATGAGTCATCTACAAAAGATAATTTAGGTGATGAGAAGAGTAACCAGTTAGTGGTTACCCCATCCTCTAATGGGATGGCACGGGCCGAGGTTCACCTTGGTGTGGTCTCTACTCACATGCATAACTATCCATCAACCTAGAGGGCATGGAATGCGTATGTGGGAAGTTATGGCAGTCATGGCATCAACAAGTGATTATGCTAAAACCGTAGTGCCATGGAAAAAACTAGACATACAATGGAGTAAATCTATGGTTGAAACATCCCATGTGGTGGGGCATTGTGCCAAAATTTTAGGTATCATAAGGATGTTAGAAGCTCTAACTATTAAGGGAAAACCGTTGCTTAAAAGGCACGGTGCCTAGGTCCTAAGTGCTAAGGATAAGTTTGCTTTTGATTAGGGGTAGAAGCTCCTAGATAAAGCCATCATGGAATCGCCTAGGAAGGGGCAAGATATGGAAGATCCTCTAAGAAAGGATCACAATGACATGCTAAGAGCTATAGGCCTCCCTAGACCACTTTATGAGTTGGCAGAAAGGGACATTAAGGATAGTATTAACCTTCCTACACCTGTAGAGGTAGAAACAGAAAAGGTTAGAGACCCTAAAAGGCTGACCCTAAAAGATGAATATGAATATTTTAATGACCCAGTGCTAATCCCAAAGGAGAGGACTAAATGCCCTCCTCCTTATAGGGATCTCCCAGTGTTTCATTGGCTAGTAAAGGAGGATCCAATGTTGCATTTAAAAGAATATGGCCTAACTTGCCTTGCAAGTGGGCTCAATGAAATTCATCGAATGCTTGTATTTTCTAACACCCTGAAGGGAGAAGCTAGGAAATGGTATTGGAGCCTCCCATGAGGGTCGATTAAATCATTTGATGAGCTATGTGATAAATATTTAGATGAATATGAAAAGAAGGTGCCTATGACCTAGGTCTTAGGGTAGCTTATGCAGATAAGACAAGAGTGTTACCCTTCTACTAAAGAATATGCTGGAGTCTTCGACAATATCCTGAGACTTTGGCCAAGAAGAGCTACTATGTTGCCTAAGGATGTGCTATGTGAGCTCTTTATGAGCGGCTTAGAGATTAATACGCAAATCCAAGTGAGGATGCGAGATCCTAAGTCATTAAATTAGGCCAAGAGGCATGCAATTGACTATGAGTAGTATATTCCAAGATGTTGGGAAAACTTTTGGAGTTTCCCCCGCTCGTGGCAAGTGCATCCAAATATCCAACCAATTTTGCAAAGAGAAAATCCTTTCACTAATACCAAGATAATCTTAGTGAGAGATCTTGGTGGTCAAAATCTGCAAGTAGGAAGTGGCAATCCTAAGAGCAGTGATAAGATGCCTCTTGGGGATAAAAAGATTCCATGCCAAGAAAGTCCCATCAAGGCTTGCAACAGTTCCATGAGAGGTAGTTGCGATTGCGGCATTGATAGGACCATCGAGCCTATGAGTATGGATTTCGAGTAGATGCTATTCCTTTTAGTAAAAGCATGGTTGCTATGGCTAAGCAATTTGCAGAGTGGACAAAGGCAAGTAAAGACATCTTGTATGAGGAAGATGCATGATGCCAAAGGTTCCCATGTGCTTGATAGTAGTCTTAATGATGTGAGCCTATTTGGCTATAGCAATAAGTCTGCTTTGAGTCCATTAGACCAATGCAAAAAAATGAGACAATATAAGAATAAAAAGGAATATGAGATGGGTTTGGAGACCCATAATTTCTAAATCTGTGGTTGGTGTGCCAGATGAAAGGCCAGGAATTCCATGTGGATATGCCTTGACGATTTCCCAAGCGGAGGAGACCAAAGGCCGTAAGGACACATATGAAAATATGCACCACCCTAAGTTGCATCCATGTGATGTGCCTAAGCTTGAAGCTCTATCTAGTTTGGATTGTATCATTGACATATGTGATGGTCCAATTAGAGAAGAGTTGAATTATCATAGTTGGGACAAGCGATCCGTTTGAACGACGACCAAGAAGATGAGATATATCAACCTAATGATGTCATTCATTCAGCTCATAGTACCCAAGAAGAGATGGCCGTTATTACTGAGATATCAGTGAAAAGGCTTGGGCTAGTGGATCTACAAAGGGCTGACTCACATGAGTAGCATGAGGCTAGTCCTCATATTTTATGTTATCTTTGGTATCTTGGTTAGTTTGATAGGATGTAGTGTATATACCAAAAAGACCATGTATTTCATGGATTGGAATGACCTATCCATTTTAGGCCAAGAGGGCCATTTGTTTGATTAGTGCAGGTGCAGTTAATGTTTTTTGTTTTAGTGTTGTGCCAGAAAAATTACATGGATCCTGGGGGGGAGCCTTTGCTGCGTTGGTGCTTCTCGTGGCCCAATCAAGGTGATATCTTTCCTTTATGAGTACCTTGTTTTTATACTATATATGTTTGGTTACTTATGAGGGATTTCTTTTCTTGTTGGGGATCCACAATTAAGGCATGAAGTCCCAGGTATAGGTTACTATGACTTGGGAGGTCTTAGCTATTGTTGCCTCCTGCAAAGGCATTGTTAGGCATTAAAAGACCTATTTTAGAATGCAATCCTAGTGACCCTATTCTGCTGACCTGCTAGGCAGCTGTTCTAGGAGTTTTTGTTAGTTGTGAGGCAGTTAGAAAAGCCTGCCAGACAAAATGATGATACAAAGAAAAAAACCCTAAATATTTGAAAGAAAATATATAAATATACATAGGTGTGTAAAAATGGGTTCTAACCCCTCTAAAAAATAGAAAAGGAAAGAAAGAAAAATCCTTGAACAGTTGTGCATTGCCTTGTGAAGGCCTGGTAGGTTATTGGGGACGAGTCAGAAACCCAAGGGGCCAATGCCTTGTCTTCCTAGGGGTGGCATCTAGCTAAAAAAATAAGAATAAGAAAAGGTTGAAGCAAAAATATAAGTGAGTGAAAGATGAAACGGATAAATAATTAAGTGTCACCTTGCGAGGGCTTGGTAGGTTCTTGGGTACCAAGACAGGACCTAAGGCTGATGCCCTATTCTCCTTGGGTCACTATGCTCACCTCCCTTCTTTTTACACGCCCAAGTATGAAAAATAAAGGCCTAAAAGGACAATGTGTTAAAAGACAATATTTCTTGATCAGGCTATAGGAGTCCTCACCTAGGAGGAGCTCCTGGTTGAGTTGTCCTCAATTAGGTAGGTAGTTTAGACCACCACTTAAGATGACGTCTTTGATAGTTCTTTTTAGCTTGGCCATGTTGGAGCAGTCGGTTAATGACTAGCTTTGGGCTTTCTGTTAGATTATGCTAGGTTTACTCCTTGTGGATTTCATGCCTTTGTTTTGTCAAGGGGTAGGGTGAGAGCTCTAGAATGTTTTGTTGTGTATTTTTTTGTATTAGCTTGATGCTCTTTGTGGTTGTGTTTATGTGCAGGTTTGTTAGTGGGATTTGACGGGCTAAGTCGCCCTATCCCGTGGTGCCAATCAGAGCTAGATTTTAGGACCCGATTTGGACCCGTTCTTGAAGCACTAAAGATTGTTTTTGGAGCCAAAAAGTGCTTGAGAGGCAATAAAGAGCCAATTTTCATGACAAATCAAATGGTGGCGGATGGCTGATCTGGAGTTTTCAAAGATGCATTTTGACGTCAGGAATCCAATGCAAGTCTCAGTTCATCGATCGGAGGTCGTTTGACCCCCCATTTAATCCCTGCAAGGTTTGGTGTTATAAAGCAGCTACTAGATCCAAGAGCCGTAAAGTGTGCAATGGGACCCAAGTTTATAGATTTTGATGTCATGAAGTTAGCGGTCCAATCGGATTGCAAATCAGAGTCTGTTTGCATCCCCAAACATGCCGAACTCCCTTCCGCACGTGTGAAAGTAGTTTTTTTTAAGTGGACATTTTATAATGAAATGAAATGAAACTCTAAATGAAGAAAACATGCAAAAACATGTCAAGATGCAGGGAGGGGGTGTTTTTTGATTGACGCCTCATTTTCTGGGGATTTTTGTGCCTCTTGGATGCTCAATCATGCACAGAGAGAGAGAGAGAGAGAGAGAGAGAGAGAGAGAGAGAGAGAGAGAGAGAGAGAGAGAGAGAGAGAGAGAGAGAGAGAGAGAGAGAGAGAGAGAGATCCCTGATCTATGCAGAGCGGGCAAGATTTTGATGGTAACCATATGTAATATGATGAAGAGAATGAAATTCTCATTTTTAGTCTTTCTCTCTCCTTCTTCCTCTCTCCTCTTATGGACTGTTCATATACATCAATGAAAGAGAGAAAGGGGTGGGGTGAGGGGTGTGATGACAATTTTGAAGGAAACGATGCTGATGGAGTGGTAGAGGACAAAAATTAGGACTGGAGGTCGCGTCACCGGAAAGAGGGAAGTATCCGCGGCCTCTCAATCTTGAGATACACACCTTGAACATGTGGGTTTCTATGAGTAAGTATTTTTTTTCTTTGTTTGATGAAAGATAATTAAAGGAAATGATTGATGATGATTGATAGTGGTTGCATATACTGAATTATCTTTGAAATGAAAGAAAAAACCAAAATTTTTATGATATAATAGTTTTTTCTCAAAACACATAAAACCCACAAAGTGCGGTTTTTGAAGAAATCATGAAAATTGGGGGTTTTAGTGAGTGTTTTGAGTTTCCATGGAATAAAAAATGAATATGAAAATGGGGTTGAGTGTTTTCTATGAGTGAGATTTCACAATTTTTATTTTTAATACTTTTTTAAAGAAATAAATAAGAATAAATAGAGAAAATTTGGAAAATTTAGGTTTTTCATGATGAATAATTAGAAAAAAATATGATTAATGTTTGTGGATGTGTAGCAAGGTTTAAGTATAAGGATAAGTATTAGTTCATCTTTTTTTCTATGTTTTAGTGTGTTTTTATTGCTTTCCATATGAAAAATGACTTACGAATGAACCTTGAACCTATGCAACATTGCAAAACCTAACCAGTTAGGGGGGAAAGAGATTGTAAAAGTGAGAGATTGTTGGAAATATATAAAATTATAGTTCATTTGGTTTACACATAGCATATCGGCTGATAAAAATTTAAATTTAAGGAGACTAGTAGCACAAGGAAACTCGATGCTAGTCTCCAGCAACACAGCAACAAGGAGTAGATCGAAAATCATTAAAGGATTGTTTTGCACACCACGTGGCTGATTTCTAATCATACAATGCTTTTGCCCAATGGTCATACACTTTTGCATTTTGCATGCCACATGGTATAAAACCTGGATGCATAGCACTTGATTGCTAATAAATGACCAATGTGGAGTGTGTGAGGATTCCTAGGCTATAGGGTAGATGAGTAGTTCCTTGGGGTAAGTCTAGTGAGGAAATATCAACTCCTAGATCGTTCGATAAATCAAAGAGTGGAGCTTTTACGTTTGTTCTCTATGTTTGAGCAGCACATTCAGGGGCCAATCCTCGAGATATAAGAGAGCTGCAGTGGGGCCACAGTGTTTCAACCGAGAGGTTGCCTCCTATGTATGTGATACATGGTAGATTATACCAATGTATATGGGAACTCCCTCTGAGGAGTAGGGGAAGGTAAACGTTGGATTGTGTCCTATTACAAATGCAAGATCAATATTAGAGCTTAGTATAGCATGTCCCTTAGATGCTCCTAGCCGAGAAGCTGTGTGGGGTGTCTTGTGTGTCTTAGAGGTCCAGTTAGTGCTAGAGAGCCAGTGTTGGGCTCGTTTTAGATCCTAACATCAACCATTGGCTTGTGAGACTAATGCTCAAAGTTCCATTTAGAGCATAGAAAAAAAAATCTAATTACAAAATATTTTTCAATTGATATGACTTTATCTTTATTTCCAAGTATAACTAGACTCCGATCATTGATGAATGGATACTTCAATTAGATTCCTAGTGTCAAAATACACCAAGGAAAGCTCCAGATCCTTGATCCGTGATTGACACATTTTCTGCCAAAATTGCCACTTTTATAGCTCTCATGTCACAATTGGGCTATAAATTCCACCTTAAAATCAGCTCTCATATGCCTACTCATATGGTGAGCTAGTTTTTTATGCAATTGCCTACTTCTTTGAAGCCGTGCATCAATGAGTTATATGCAATGAGTCCTATTTCAACCACCTTCAAGAAAGCTTTGAAGGAGAAATATTTCTTGGAGAATCTTGGAATGGATATGAGATGCAGCTCTATGAGGGGGTCCATAAGCCAAACAAGGGCTTTGTGGTGAGACTGAGCTTCTATGGGAGTTTGAGTCTAAATTAATGAAATGGATACTAAAGGGCAAGAAGCCTTAGAGCCCGAAAAGGTGGAGTTATTCTTATAAATGGTAGATCCCATGCTACAAGCATAACTAGGAGAGCTTTTATAGGATAGGATGCACTATATGGGCTTGAAGACTGATTGACATGATGTGAAGGATATTACCATCACTTTGGTAAAGCGACAGATGTGGAAGTTGGGGCTACAGAATGGCATTGTGTCACCCACAATCCCTCCTGCTATGGTGCCATCTACTCAATCCTTAGATCTTGCATCTGTACCTACACCCACTCTTAGACTTTCTCATGTGATGCCTACACCTACAGTGCCTATGATGGTTCTTTCTGTATCTTACTTGCCTACTTCTGCTCCTATTCCTACACCTGTTTCTACTCCTATGCCTATGCCAATTCTTGTATTTTCGACAACATCACCAGGTCCTCCTCCTGCACCACGAGTCAGTAATGAATTTACTAAGGAGTTAAGTAAAAACTTGAAAGATTTGAGACTTGTTGATTGTTCTAAACTTACAAGGCAGCTGAAATAGACTCCTCCATCTCCAAGAACAGATATCTTTCGTGCAACAGTCATGGGCATTATTATAACGAGTATGAGTCTTTTAAGGAAGCAAGGAGAAGGAATTTGGTGTTTTGGGGGCTTGAGAATAAAATATGCCACTGGGTTGCCTATGCAAGCCAAATTTCAAAAAGGAGGGATGAAGCAGGCTCTCGAAGAGATGGTTGCATGGAGCTCTTATGTTACTAAAATCAATGCTGCTGCATGTGGTATGCAGATTGAGTGGAGTTCACATAGTAAGTCTACCTTATGGTCTCTTTCTTTGGATATATCTCATAGGGAAAAGTGTATCAATCAAAGTTAGCGACTACAAGTAAGAGAATACAAAGAGAGACTAGTTGGGATGCACCAATGGACACTTACTCAGTTTATGTCTACTTAGCAAAGACCAAGGGGGACTAAAGTACAAGTTGAGGAGAAGAGGAGATGAGATGATGATGCTTCTAGTACATCGAAGAATACTAGAGGGGATGAGTCTTCTGCTCTCCCTTCTAGGCCACTTTGAGAGCAATTTATGGATAATATTTAGCCCAAGGAGAAGACACAAGATACATGCTTAAAGATTCTTTTCTAACATTGCAAATGCTACACACCTCAAGAAGGTGTGTGAGGATCGGATTTTAAATAGAAAAACGGAGTTCATTCTTAGTGAGATGTTAGGAATCACTAAGAAGAAATTTCATGAAGAGATTGTTAACATCATAAAGCAAAAGAGATAGATTTTACAGATTGTTGAAGGACATGGAATTTGGATTGATTGTTTTTATGGGAGTGGGGATGAGTCTCATGAGGAGAGTGTTCCTATATGCTTAGATGTTGTTCAACATTCACAACCCTTCCATTTTGAGGACAGTGATACACCTATCCTTGTATCTCATTGTCACTTATCTATGTCTAATTGGGCTCATGCTACTATGGAGACTATGGTCAAAATTGGCAAGAAGGCCACTCCATGCATTGCTTTACTAGACCATGGATTTGAGATTAATGTGATTGTGCACAGGGTTTATGAGAGTGAGAGATGGCCACTAAATGTAAAACACAAATGGCGCATGAGAGTGGCCAACAATACAACAAGAGATCTACATGCTGCATGCTCAAATATTCGAGTATCCATAGGTGATGTGTAGGAGGAGTTTCATTTCTTTGTATAGGACACTTGTTTGTATGAAGCCATATTGGGATAGCTATTCATTATAGAGAGATGCATGGAGACTAATGTGATGGATAATGGCTCTACTTATACATGAGTCTTTAGTAGTAGAGATGGGATGAGAGAAGTTCAATTTATGATAGTATATGTCAACCATCTGAGGAATAGGGACTCTTTGCAAGAGGCTCCTTTACTAGTGGCAGATATGGATTTTTGTTAGGTGCCCCTGTCTTGCAAGACAATGAGGTTATAGGGTGGGTTTAGTTCTCACCTCTTGGAAATAGTGTGTTTGCTTATTATTTTATTGGTTTTAATGTAGATAATTTAGTTTCTTATTAGAGGGTTTCAGATATATCAAGGAGTGCCAAGCAATACATGTGAAAGCATTAGGGCCAAAAATGTTTTAAAACGGCACTTCTAAGAAATGATTAAGTTGCTAATTAGAGGAGGTTAGAAGAAAAAAATCCTCCAAATTTGGCTACCTGGACGTGATTAATGAGAGAATATATGATTCATTTAAGAGGTCGGGTATTGAATATCTTCAATCTTTAATGGACGTTAAGTGTCACCTTTTCAGTCTTATTCTCTTGGAAATTGCAAAATCTTTTATTTTTGAATATTTGCACCAAAAGATACCATTTTTTTGTGTTCCTTGACGTTCATTTTCTGCACCTCTCTTTCCTCTAGTTTTATTTCCTTCTATGTGATATTGTTGCCCCGTTTAGGGTTCCCTACTAAAATGTTTACCAATACCTCTTCTACCAATACAAGCGTAGCCCCACTACACGCAAGTATAAACTTACTATTCAATTAGATCCTATCTATTAATCTTGGAGGAGTATATACCATCGAGCATTGTTGGACAAGGATGAAGCTAACAGGTTGTGGTTACAAGGAAAGAGTGGCATGTAGACTTATGGAAGGATGAAAATATTTATCCTACGGACCCTTCTACAGGTAAGTATCCTCCTTTTTACAGTATTCACAACTTCATAAGGTGTGTTGGAGATGGTTGTGATGGGATGCTTGGCTATTGCATGAGGTTATATTCTGCATCTTTTGCATTTACAGAACAAATGCATGAAATGAAGGAAGCATTAACATTAGCACAAAGAACTATTTTTGAGCTAATAAACAAGGTTGATAATCTAGAAAACTCTAATCAGTCATCATTGCAAGAAAATTTACTGCGCTTGATTGAAAGAAACTTCAATAGGATTTAGACAGAGAAAAAGACTACTTAAAAATATAATGGACTTGTGTAGTCGGGTGAGAAAAGGAGACTAAATCTTGCAAAGAGATGTGTCTCTAATATTTGAGGTATTAATATTCGAGAGAGCGATGAGAGGATTACGCTTATTAAAGAAACCATGAAAAAGAATGACATTATAATGATTCTTAAATCACATAGTCAGCATCTGTATCATGAACAGGGCATTGGATCACAATACCGATAGGAGGCAAAAACAACAATTTAAGATACAATCCGAGATGGAGCTTTGGTGGATTGGTGCAGCCCAAATACCAATTAAAAGTCATGAAATCTTGAAATAGTTATTCTCTCATACAAGTATTCCTGATATTATAAAGTTTGAAAGTGAAGGTGAAATGTTGATAGTCAATGGTGTTGGTAGTTTTAATGTTACATGGCATATGAGTGCTGACTTAAAAACTATCAAATGTATGCTTGAAGTAAGTAATGGGGCCAATGCAAAATATCCTTGTATTTATTGCATGGAGAGTTTGGGATCCAAAGAATGGAGTACTTTGCAGCCAACAGGAAGAGTCATATCTTGAAACTCTATAGATTTGAGTAAGTTCAAAAACGTGGATGGCTTATGGGATCCTATTCCCTCAATCTCTCTAAGGAACATTCATATTTGTACATTATATGCAGATATTAGAATAATTGATAAGTTGCTTAGATTGCATCTTGACTATGCATATTTAATAAAACCAGTATCTTTTTCAGATGACTTCATTGATAAATGTGAGGCTTTACTATCAAAAATGGATTTTCATGGAGGTCAAATTCACCTGAGAAAGGATCCAAAAGCCTCAGGGAAAACAAGAGAGGACTTAGTAGATGTCTCTATGGGGGGTGCAAAAGCTAGATGATTTCTAAGAAACCGTACTGGTAAACAAATGAACGCATTGTGGGAGTGTTGGAGAGAGTTGTGTGCAATCACAAAAAATGTGTCTAGCACACCACGAATTGCATTCCTATGAATGGAGGTTTGGAGACACCTTGACATATTTTTAAAAATGCTTAAGAAACAAAAGATAACATCTAAATATTTGATGGAACCTAGAACGGGCCGGCACTGGCTCGTGCACTAGCCGGACCTCTATCTCACGCGCTCAACAACCCCACGGCCTCGCGGCCAGGAGCGTTGATGACACATACATTGCCTTCCTAAATATCTTGCATTTGTATTACGTCGTTTGTAGTCCACTCTTCTTTCACCCACTACTCCTCAGAGGGAGTCCCTTGCACATTGCCTAATGGCACGAAGCACAGACATAGGGGGTCCTCCAATGGGGCTGAATGCTGCCACCCCTCTACGACTCTCCTACACTTTGGGGATTGGCCCCTTGGTGCGTCGCTCAATATATAAACATTTCGCACAAAATTCACTCAAGGTACCATTTAATCGTATACAGGAATGTACCATTGTCCTTACTTCTCTTTCCCCTAGACCCCACGACTAGCCTATGGCTTAGGGTATCCTGTCTCTCACTCAACGTGGGTCAAGGTCCTAATGAAAGCAATTGCTGTGCATCCAGGATTTTTGATACCTTTAAATATTTCCATGATTTATGCATATTGTGGATGCCAAGTGTTCAAACAATTATGAAATCAATATTGTGCACATGTGAAAAACATCCTTTCAATGATTTTCAACTACCGTTCTTATGCGGCGTTGCACGAACCTAGCACCGAGGAAACCCTCGTGCTACTAGGCTCTCATTCTATAATTATTCACCGACCTATATGGCATGCAAACAAAAGCCAGCAATCTTTTCATCATTTTACTCCGCATTTAGACACATTCTAACCACTCTACCCTCCCATCGATAAAATGTTGCATTGTGGTATAGATTTATAGGGCATTTTGCCATCATTTTATGTGTAAAAAGTGGAAAAAGACGCACTAGAACAAGAAGGTGGGGTTTAACTGAGGCAAATCCTCATGCTTCAGTCCCCACCAACATTCACAAACATTGTTCTTAATTTTCATTAATTTTCCGCACCCAAAATGCATTTTTTCCCTATTTTTAGTGATTTTCCTCTATTTTTCTAGTATTTTTCCTTATTTTTTGCATTATTTAATTACTAAAAATTCAAAATAGGTTATGGGCTGTGGCCCTTAGTTCCTTCTTGCAACAAAAATGGAAATTTAGTTGGTGTTCCTATTTATTCTTCCATTTTTATGCCCAAAAACATCATTTTCCCTTGATTTTCCATATTTTACGTGTTTTAGTGTATTATTTTGGGCCACAAGATGCATGTTTTTCTGATTTTCTAATTATGATCAACAAATACTCATGGAAAACAGCAACATAAACAATTTTTAGCCCACATGAACAACATTTTATCAATCAAAAGCCATGAAATCTCAATTTTCCTTTGAAAAAATTGAATTACCGCTTATTTGCGTGTTTCGGGTTTCATGTCCATGGCTGCAAATCTGAAAATCAGCAGCACTTCACACTCATGATGATCACAAGTCACCATTTCCAGCCCGTGGAGCAATCCGATCAATGCCGGACAAGCCTCCACCATTCTTTCTTCTTCCTTTCTCTTCCCACATGAACTCCCCCTTAGAGGAGAGAGAGGGAGGAGAGAGAAATACTGATTTTCTCTCTCCCTCTACAGGCTCCCATTCCTCGCGTGGACCGGAGCAATACGGAGCGGAGGATGAGTGTAGTACCCTGTTGTGCTTTGTCTCATGGCTTACTTTCAAGCCAGCATCACGATTTGTGGGGGGGGCGCCGTTTTTTTCGGCGGCTCCTGCAGCACGCCCCCCCCCCCCCCCCCCCCCCCCTCAATCACGTTTTTTGGAAGGGGGGTGCCCCTTCACAAAGGCACCCCTTCACTTCTCATTTTTGGGCACCTCCCAATTTTTGACCGGCCTTTTGGCCCTTTTCCCGTCTCTCTCGCATACGGTGTCCAAATCGCGATCTGAAAATTTCTGTGAGCTCGTCTCGGCATCCCCCACTGACTGATAGGTCCACTGACTGCCACAGGCACATGGAAAAATTACCAAAAATTCGCAAGTGTTGCTCGGGCGTCTTTAGAGCACTTTGACGCTTAAAATCGTCCTAGGTCGAGCCGCTGCCTTTGACATTGGATATTTTTTCCCTTGATATTCATAATTTTTAGCTATTTTTAAGCAATTTCCGGCACCAAAATTCCGCTCTCATTATTCGGAAGAGTACAAACGTTCAATTGTGAATCTTGTTCAAGCAATCAAGGAAGCTTGGGGAGAAAAGGATATTACTTTCTACTTGGTAAGATGGACATAAATTTGAACATTTCTGCTTTGAAAATAAGGTTTAATGATTTAAACTGATTATTGCTTGTTGGGTTGTCACAGCATATTCTTCTTATTCATGGGACTTATTTTACGAAAGAGCAAGGGCCCCTAGCAACTTACAATAGCCAAGGTATGGAGAAATCTCACTACCAAGCACGCATGTGTTTCTTTTGGAGCACTAAAAATGGAGGAGGAGCAACAAAAACCAATGCCCTTCAGGAGTTATTCAATTGGTTTTTTCTAAGACAACTTTAAAGAACACAATAAATGTGGTGGAATCTAAAATACTTATACTATTTTCAAAATGTTATATACATGGCTAGCTTTTAAGAGCCTTTACATCCTCTTCCTCCTTGGGCATTTTTCCTCTATAATATACAAACTTTCTTCTCTTGTATCTAGCTTTGGATTTGATATCTATTTTGTTCGATACTAAAACATAAGATGAGTATGCAAGGAAGTATCCAGCCCTAGAGGCAGAGAAGCCGGGACCATAACCAAATATTCGGATGTCTGATATCTTTTTCAAAAACATAACTTTGTGTGCATTGTACTGCAAACTTGAGTATCCAAGAAGCTTTGTAAGTGCTTTAACATAGACAATTGGCCATGAGGCCTTCTTTGAGAAAGTGCTATGCAAAACCAACAGAATATTGGGATCAATCCTCGATATGTAATGCCCAAGTGCAACATCCTTTAGGGAACTACCATCAAATCTCAATCCTTTGGCTCTTCCCAAGAAATTATCCTCATCTGCAATTTCCAGCTGTAAAAGCAACAATTAGAATGAAAAAAATGAAAATATGTATGTGGTTCCACAAAAACAAAAGAATGCATTATCATTTGATTTTCATCACTCTCAAGTTTGCTTGGATTCCATAAGCTAATTGATGTCTCCTTGAGCTCCTTTACATATTCTGACTCCTCCCTTCCGAAATTGGAGATTCCAAGCTTCTCTTGAAATTGATCAAACTCTTTGTCAACAGCCTGTAACTCTCTCTCAGCATCTTTAACCTTGCTTAAACATAGGGAAAAAGCATTTGATGCATCTATAAACATATCATCGGACATTTGAGTATCTAATTTAAGTAAGCCCTCCTTGGACTCATTTTCAACATCCACCATGCCTTTTGCATCTACAGATGCCTCTGTAATGACTGCCAAGCAATAATCTTCTATCAAATGGAAAAGAATTTGGAGATCAAACAATAATATGTATTCCTTGTCTTTAATTGGGAAAGTAGGCAAAGATGGAACAATAAGGCTTGAAGGACTATCAGATGGCTCATCAACCTCTATAGTGGTCTCTTCAATTACTATCTCTGCTTTGAATTCAGCAACATCCAGGTCCTTTGCAACTAATGCTTCCATATGGGTGTCTAGTTTCTCCTCAACATCAACTTCATCTACTATCTCTTTAAGAAGGCAACATCTAGATAATTTTGAGGTTTCTTTATGCTTTTCATTAGATATTAGAGGGTATTTCACAAGGACAAATACAATGAATGTAGTAGACTTAAGCATAAGCTTGTATTTTTTGGGTTGTAAAGAGCATAACTCAGCCGCTTAAAATCTATCAAGAGAATGATAACCACATTTCTTGGTAAACAAGGACTTCTTAGTGGCCTGACCTTCCAACAGGGGCGTGAACATACTCCTTGGAATCCAACTAAACAACAGGATATGCCAACTCTTCAAACTCTACAAAATCCTCCTTGTAAAAGTCCTTTGAGAAATTAAGAACTTGACCAAGGTCCCACTCTGGATTGAAAATCTCCCTAACTGTTGGATAGAAAGTAATGCCAATATTGTTTTCTATGAGAAAATCCAAAAGCTTCTAGACACTATAACATCTATAATTTGAGACAGCCCTGGGACCCTCACAGGAGACTTTGAAGCCTTTCCCTTCTTTGAAGCCTTCCTTGAACATTCAGTTGTCACTAACATATGAGATGCTATTGAAACATCTGAGGCAACTGACTCCTTTGTCATTGTGGGCTCAAGGACTCTTTTCTCCTTTATAGATGTGGAGGCAGACATGTGTGACATAGCTCTTGTTTAGACTATTGTCTATACAACATGAATATCAATGTATAAGACTCTTAAAGTGTAACCCTTGCTCCGTGGTGTTGGACGATTAAGTTATACGACGCGAATTGAAGCGTTAACGAATCTCAAAACTCCACCATCTCACCGTTCCAGTTTGCAAGTAGGCTAAGATTCTACACTGATACGATGTGAAAGTAGGAAAATATATGTGAGAAAATCTTAAGGAAAGATTGGCGAATATGACGCGATTAGAGGAAAATCAAAACCTTCCTATTCACCTTCTTGCACTATTTTTGTGTACTTTGCCTTGCAGATGGACTTTGGAAATTGCCGAGGCTTGCAGTGGAAGACAACTTTGATGGGGAGGATATGGAAGTGCAGTGGAGGACGATTGGCGAATATGATACGATAAGAGAAAAATCAAAACCTTCCTATTCACCTTCTCACACTGTTTTTGTGTACTTTACCTTGCAGATGGACTTTGGGAATATGCGCGGCCGTGCGGTGGAGGACAACTTTGATGGGGGAGGATGTGGTAATTTCTACGATGAAGTGGCCGAAATGACGTACAGGTTGGGAAAGGAATTATGAACGGAGGGGGTGATGTGGATGTTGGGAATGGGATTATGGATGGAGTATGAAACGTGGGGGTGACAGAGTGGGTGATGTGGGGGTGATGCAGTGGGTGACATGGGGGGAACAGGATTATGGATGGGTGTCTGTGATTAAGAAGGGGATGGCGGAGACGGAAAATTAGGACTTTGAAAGGAGCCGAGGGGAGAAGGAGACAGCGATGGAGTTGAGGGGAGAAGCTGAAGGAGATAGAGATGTTGCATCGACCAGGGCATTGCGTTGTATTGGGAAAACCCTTGTGCGAAGCGAGGAGGAGGGGTTCAAGGCCTATAATCGTTTCAGCTTCCATATGAAGTGATAAGCTTAAAGGAGGAATCACGTTGTATTGAAAAACCCTTGTTCGAAGCTAGGAGAAGGGGTTCAAGGAATAGCATCGTTTTGGCTTCCATACGAAGCAATAAGGTCAAAGGACAAATTTAGATTCACGCTATTGCGTTGTATTGAGCCAAGCATTATTTTAACTTGTGTCACTAAATTAATTACTTATTAGGCATTCTCTATTCAATAAATTCATGTCAATAAATTAATGACTCACTTTTCTTAAAGTGTTGATGATGATCTATCATGGCCATGAGCATTTAGAGACCAGTATTCCTAGTGCATCACTTAATGGGGTGATTAGAGCATTGTGACAGGGATATCTGGTACAATCTCGTACAGCCAGTACAAGGTATGAAGGGGAAAAGAAGTGTCTGCCAAGTGTAAGAGTATACACAAGAACCAAGGAGTTACACATAAATGAAGATGGATTGAGTTCTAAGAAGAGGAAGTGCATTAGCATTGTGTATATGTATTTATGTGTGCATCCAGGGACACCTGGGAATGTTTACTTGTGTGTAATGAGCATTGCATTCATTTGGGATCATCCTCTCCCCTACAAGTCAAGATTTAAGGTCATTTCTTTCATTAAGAAAGACGAGAGAGGGAATTCTCTCACTAAGAAAGACGAGAGATGTGATCCTCTGGAAGTGAGGAGAGAAGTGATTTTCTCTTTCTAAGGTCTAAAATGGCACAAGATTTTGTGTGGAATTCAATCTTAAGGTTGAGGCCCAAGGCAATCTAATGAACTCTCCTTATCTATGACTCAAGGTGGTTGCATGGACCACAAGTTAAGAGTGCAGTTTAAAAAGTTGTTTTTTTGGAAAATCCATTTTTCAAATATCTCACAATAGAAAAACAATCTCTAAAATGGGCCACGAGGGTTATTGGAAACAACAAGATCTACAACTTTCGTGTTGGACGTTTTTTCATCCAAACAATGCACAAAGAGATATCTCGAATTAGTGCTATAGAGTGGAACAACCACATCTTGCATGAAGATCAACTCAACTCTCTCTCCAAGAAGAGAAGCTCTTGAAAGCCTATAAAAGAGGAGGCTCTCCTTGGGTGTAAGGGAGAGGTGAAGGAAGCATCACTTTGCATGTATCCAAGAGGAGAAGAGAAGGTGCAAGTGCTGCCGAAGCCCTGCTGAAATCAAGTGCTACGGAGCTCTGCTAAAATCAAGTTCCAAGAGGAGAAGAGAAGGTGCAAGTGCTACGGAAGCTGTGCTGAAATCAAGTTCCAAGAGGAGAAGAGAAGGTGTAAGTGCTGCGGAAGCTCTGCTAAAATCAAGTGCCAAGAGGAGAGCCCTACACATATTGTGTAGGAGAGAAGGAGACTCAAGAAGGATCAAAAGGTGCCAACTTCCAAGTTGCTTAAGTGTTAATCTGTTGTATACCATGCAAAAACCGTGATCTTGTTTCCAAGATCTACAAGTAAGAACTAGCTTATGTGTAACGGAGGAGCTTGCTCCTTGTCAATAATATAACTCCACAAGGGGGGGGGGATGGCCCATCTTCCAATCCCTAGTGTGTTGCCAATTTTTCTACTTCTCTCTCTACATCTTTCTTTTCTCTCATCTATTCTCCCTCTGTGCCAACATAATATTCACATTATATATTTTAAGTATATAAGAAAGTCGAGTGTGTATCTTAGATTCTATAATAGTGGTATTAGAGCAGGTTTCTTTGCTTTTCTCAAAGTAAAGGCGATCCTTGCAAGAAGAAGGTAAAGATGGCAACTGATGAAGCACCTACAAGTGAGCAATCACATGCTCAATTGACAGATTATGGTAGCTTGTTGGAGATTCCTGAAGTACGTCAATTGATTGACAGCTTAAGGGAAAGGGAAGAAGCTACTTATAAAGGATCAAATCCTCCAAAAGATGATGATATTGGAGGAAACACCATTGCACCAATTGATGGTGAAGATGCAAAGCATCCAATTGCTAAGAAGCTTCCTAGAAGGAGGAAGGATTCTCAGGTCAAGAAGAGTAAAAAGACCTCACCTTGAGTGAGGCAGATAAGGAGGGAGTCATCTCCCTCAGCAACCAGCTACTCCCCTGATTACTCAAGTTCCTCCTCCTCCTCATCATCTTCTATTTTCTACTCTCTTGGTTCTATGTCTCATGCAATTTGCAAATAGAAAAAGAGGGACCATAAGAGGAGCAAGCTTAAGAAGACTAAGACTTTCAAGTCTGGGGATAAGGACATAAAGTTTGACTCTTACTTTGGTAAGAGAGATCCTACTAAGGCATTGGCCTTTGTCAGGCAATTTGAAGTTGTTTTTTCTGATGGTCATTTCTCAGAAAAGTCCAAGCTAAGGCATGTAGGCATGCACTTGAAAGATGCCGCTAGCAATAGGTGGTCGACTCTCATTTTGGAGGGAAGGAAACCTACGACTTGGGAAAAGTTTAAGAAGAAGTTTTATGCTCAGTTCTTGCCTCTTGATTTTGAGAATGATGTCAAGAAGGAGTGGGATTGGCTAGGCCAAAAAGAGCATGAAAAGGTCACTAGTTATGTGGACAAGTTTTGGTCTACTCTTCTCAAGGTTACTCCTTTCATGGAGATCAGTGATAAAGAGAAGAAAATGAAGTTTGCAGCTGGTCTACTCCCTCATTTACACAGAACCATGAAGGTGCATCCACATGAAACCTTATCTCACATGATGGAGTCTGCCATCATAGCTGAAAGTTTTCATACACCTGGTACATCTCGAAAGTTGGAGATGAGTTCTTATAGAGCTATACAAGAGCAACTCTATGATCAACCAGGAGACAAAACTAATTAAAGAAGACCTACCTTTACCCATGACCAATATTCAAAGCCAAAGGGTAACAAGAAGAAGAGCAAGTATCTCTTACCCTCTGAGATACAAAAGTACAAAGAGGAAGGAAGGTGCTTTCTTTGTGGTGAGTTAGGCCATATGAAGCTTGATTGTCCTCACAAAAGGAGGGAAGCAAATGTGGTTAAAGATCCTCCTCCGCCATCCTCAAATTCTGTTCCGGATGTGCAAGCTAACACTCATTCAAATGAGAAGAAAAGACAACTCTTAAAGGGTTGGGGGACACTCAACAATCAACGAGTTTTGATACTCTTCGATCCAGGGTCCACAAATAATTTTGTGTCAATAGATACTGTTGAAAGGCTTCAAATTCCACCGGATTGATTGGGAACGCCAATTGGACCAGGTTAAGCATTTGAAGAACTTACAACCAATTCTACTCCTATTCAAGGGAAGTTGAATCTTAGAATTGGGGATTACCGCAACCAAGAATATTTTCTATTTGCACCCATAGGTAACTGTGATGTTATCTTAAGCATACCTTGGCATTACAAGATTAGACCTCTTCTTGATTTTGTTAAGAAGACCCTTGCATTTCAATTCAAGGGTCGAAACATAGTATGCATTGTTGATGCTGGAGATTGGCTTGTGCCAATGGTTAGTCATGTTAGCATTTCTAAAGAAATGAAGAAAGCTATTTTTGCATACATGATTTTTGTGAGAGAGTCAAAAGAAACCAATGATTCAAGGGCACTTTTGGTGCCTCTAATGAACACACAATACCAACTAATGCTTCTAAGCCTCAGACTTTAAAAGAACCCCTCTCTTTAATTGATCAAGCTAGACATGATTTTGTTAAACAATATGAAGATTGTTTTAGTGATTCACTCCTAGGAGAGTTACCTCCTAAGCACCCGGAAGATCACACAATTGATTTTATCCCAAGCAGTTGACCACCTAACCAACCACCTTACTGAGTAAGTGCAAGTCAACAAGAGGAGATCCTACCACAAGTAAACGAATTGTAATTGGAAAAAGAGTTAGTTCAACCTACCTCTTCTCCATACTGCTCTCCAGTCTTACTTGTTCAAAAGAAATATGGTTCTTTCTGTATGTGCATAGACTACAGATCTTTGAGAAGATCACAATCAAGAATCCTTTTCCTATCCCAAGGATAGATGATATCTTGAATAAGTTGCGAGGGGCTAGTATCTTCAGTTGCATTGATCTCAAAAGCGGCTATCACCAGATACGGATAGCACCTGAAGATGTTCATAAGACAGCTTTTCGTATGACATTTGGACTATACGAGTTCTTAGTCATGCCATTTGGTTTGACTAATGCACCCGCCACATTCAATCGAATGATGGAGAGAATTTTTAGACCTCACTCAAAGTTCACATGTGTCTTCTTTTATTTTCACGGTCTGAAGAAGAGCATAAAAAACATACATCTATTGTTTTTCAAGAGCTTCGCAAGCATAGACTATATGTCAATGCTAAGAAGAGTGAATTTTTCATTTTGGAAATTCATTACTTAGGCCATATTGTTTCTCACAATTTTGTGAGAATGGATCCTGAGAAGATTCAAGCCATTATTGAATGGACTATACCTACTGCTATACATGAAGTTAGAAGTTTCTTGGGCCTATGTTCATACTATAGGAGGTTCATACGACGTTTTGCGTATGTTGCATCTCCTCTACATGACCTTATTAAGAATCAAATGCCTTTTTGCTGGGGATCAAGGCAACTACAAGCCTTTGAAAGAATTAAGTTTCTTGTGACTCAAGAATCAATTCTCATAGTTTCGGATCTTCAAAAACCTTTTGAAGTTCACTATGATGCTTCTGGGGATTGCATTGGAGCTGTTCTTAATCAAGAGCATCATGTAGTAGCATTTGAGAGCCGATGCCTTAAGGACCATGAGCTACATGCTCCAGTATATGAGAAAGAGCTTATGGCGATGGTACATGCTCTTCAAGTATGGAAACACTATTTACTTGGTGCAGATTTTGTTATTAAAACATATCACCAAAGTCTAAGATACTTCCTCACTCAGAAGAAGCTCTTAGAGAAATAGATGCATTGGGCAAATTTCTTATCTATGTTTCATTTTCAAATCCTTCACACATCTAGAACTAAGAATGTGGTAGCAGATGCTCTATCACGGTGACCTCGAGTGAATGCAATCACAACTGTTTATCATAATGAGTTCATGGATTCACCCAAAATGTATGCAACTAATTCCGACTTCTCAACCATATGGGATTAGCTTATCTCAGGTCAATCGATTACGCCTTACTCAATTTGAGATGGTTAATTGTATCATCGTCAAGCAATTTGTGTAGCATTACCATTATGACACAAGGTAATGGATGAAGCACATGCATCTCCATATGTTGGACATAGGGGTATTCTACCCACTACTCAAGCATTGAAAAGATATTTCTTTTGGCCCACTCTTAGAGCTAACATTGAAATCTATGTCCCTGAGTGCAAGATATGCCAAAAAGTAAATAATGACATGCATAAATCACCTGGTCTACTGAAGCCATTACCTATTCCCAATGAGCCTTGGAAAAGTATAGCCATGGACTTTATCATGGAGCTTCCTCGCACACAAGCAGGCAATGATGCAATTTGAACTATCATTGATAGATTCAGTAAAGCAAGCTCACTTTATACCTGTGCGAAAGACAATCAAAGCTGGTCATATGGCTAAGCTGTTCATTGCTCATATTTTCAAGCATCATGGTATGCCTAAGTCCATTATAAGTGATAGAGATCCTCGCATAAACAGCCTCTTTTGGCAAGCTCTCTTTGAGAACCTCGTGACAAAGTTAAAGTTTTCATCCTCTTATCATCCTCAAACAGATGGGCAGAGTGAAAGTGCTAATTCTACTATTTTGGACCTTTTGAAATCCTATGTCTTTGATAATCAAAGAGAATGGAAAAAGTATTTGCCTTTAGTAGAGTTTGCATACAATAATATAGTGCACTCTAGTACTGGTAAGGCACCCTTTGAGATCACATCTATGGTAAGCCTCATTTACCACCCATTCTTCTTACGAAGGATAAAATCTTTGCAGCAGATGAGTTTGTTAGAGACATTGATACAACTTTCACTCAAGTAAAAGCTGCTATCCAAAGGACACAAGAGAAGCATAAACACGAAGCAGATAAGCATCTCGTCGTAAGTTAGATCTCAAGTTGGGACAGCATGTTCTTCTTAAGCTTGAGAAGGATCGCTTGAAGAAGAAGAAAGGTCAAAAGGGTAAAGTGGTTAAGCTTTCTAATCGCTATTATGGCCCTTTCAAGATCACATATAAGATAAATGATGCGAATTTTTGTTTGGATCTACTAAGTCATTGGAACATTCATAATGCTTTCCATATAAGCTTGCTACGTCCCTACATTGGAGAACCTCCAATGGAACCAATCAAGGAAGACTTACCTGACATAGAAGAAACATAAGAGTTCCTTGTGCCTGAAAGTCGTGCCCTCGCCACCTCGCTCTACATCCAAAGCACAGTAATATAAATCATTTTAAAAAAATCTCACTTAAAATGCATATCTTATGTACCTTTATAAGAGATTGGTCAACGAATTGAGTAAGTGGATGCTCTAAGTATGAAGTATCCTATGGTCCCATGTTAATCTCCTAACACAACTCCGTATACATTGGAAGGTGGATAAACATGTCACCACAAAAGAATGAGTCCGTCTCATTCTCAAAGAATTCTTGGACTCCTGTATTTCCATCATTGTTAGCCGATGCTGGCTCCAAGCTTTCGACGGCCTCCACCCCTTGCAATATCGACCCCTCTATTTGCATATTATCTTCATCTATGCTCGGAACATCCCTTTGATCATATACTCTCGCACTTCGGGGAGTTGAAGGTATAACATACCACCATCAAGGTTGTCGGGGGTTTTGATAGAAGATTACATGTTTACAAACACGTACAAGAGAGTTCAAACCATTGTGGCATAAACCATGTCGTAATACAATTAGCAAGCAAATGACTCCATGCACCTATTCACAATGGGCCGGCAACACAAAGGTGTCGCGCAAATCCGTCCATTTTTTTTCAGAATCTATTTCGAGAAATCTAGATGGACCTTGTCGAATTGTTGCTCCAGCTCCTCCAAGTACCACTTTGAACCATTGCACATCGAATATTATCATGGAGAAGCTATGGTAATCCACTGCAATAATACTTTGCAAGTTCCCAAAATACTCCATCTCATCCACAACCGTGTTTGGATCCAATGCTCGTCGTCGGCTCTCTTCCTCGAACCTTGCCATGACACCATAGTCCATTGTGGAGCGCATTTTGTCAATACGCTTCACGCGAAAATGCCATCCGCGCGACCCCGCTGCACTATATATTTTGTACTATACATTGAAACACTCAAATTAGATGTCACATATAAAATTTAGATACGACAGATTCTAAACCCCTCATCACCTTTGGACTACATCCCCTCGAGAATTCCCACTCCTCCATTGAGACCTCTGTCCCTTCGCGAGATGCTGCGGTCAAGGCTCTATGCAACCATCGCGTTGACATAAACCGTGGCATCTCCTCCATGCCTTCGGGATATTGAATCGGTTGATGACGCGTACTATGTCAGAATTTAGCTCGCGCTTCCTCTCGATCTTGCCTTGCAATCTGGTACTTAGCGAGCCACGTCTCCATGGAGGCATGGTGCAACATACAAAAGCAATTCACCTTCTCTTCCATTGAGACATCCATTCTTTGTTCTACTCCATTTCCAACCACCACATCTCCAGTCAGTCTATCATCGTCCTTTAACGACCATAGCATTTCATTGTCTGGTTCCACCGTTGGTAGCCATTGTGAAATATGCACTAGCGCCTCAGACACCAACCGACCTTGGGCCATGATACCTTCTGGCCGAGCTCATTGTCGCACAAAGCCTTTCAGGGTTTTCATGAAGCGCTCCAGGAAGAACATCCATCGCGTATGGACAGGTCCAGCAATCTCCACTTTGTCCACAAGATGCACAAGAAGGTGGATTTGTATCGTGAGCATGCTGGTGGGCAGGTATTTCTCAAAGAGATAGACCATCTCCACTGCTCCCTGCCTCGCAGATTCAATAGAGGATGTCTTAATATCTTTCTGTGAGATCCATTGCACCAAAGTCGACAACTTGTAAATGGCTCCACGAATTTCTGAAGTAAGACATCCTGCGATCGCGATCGGTAGTACAAACTGCTACAAATGAGAAAGCATTATGAATAATGGCCACATTCCAAATAGCAAAATGCCCATGCTAATTACAATCCATTCGTAGTACAAACCTGACATATCTTATGCCAATCATGGGATTTTGGCCCCAATAATTGGTCGTCTTTAGAAAATGCGGACCTAAGAGAACGCATCGTACCCGTTGGAGTGCGGATAGACTTGATTACTTGCTTCACAATGTGCTCTTCTTTAGTGGACAAAACCCAAGGAGCGCGAGGAGCTGCACGCGACCATCAGCACTCGACTGCGGCCAAAGCGCCTCCATTTTACCTACCTCCTTCAAATCCATTCCTGCCCCTATAGTGTCTCTCTTTCCTGTGATATGGTCCCATAGCAAGTTGCCCACATTCTTGAAAATATGCATGGGATCCAACAAGTGGTTGACCTGTAAGTGGGTCCAATATGGCAACTCGTAGAAAACTGAGAACCGCCGCATTCCATTTGGATGTGATTCTGTGTGGACCATTTTCAGCTCGTATAGCTTGCGGCATTCATGTGTTGGAGGTCGTCTAAGAAAACCTTCCCTGAGTTCATGATCCTCTGGCAAGAAAGCAGCATGTCCTTGATATACCATCTTCTTCATGATTCGTGACCTTCGGGAGTCTAACTGTGGCCCGCACAATGGATATGCATGATAACCTGAGGTAACCAGACCTGTTCCAACACCACGACCTAGTGAATACTTGATTGAATGAGATAAAATATAGATATTACCAGCAACAATGGAGGCGTGCTCACCTGAGCACTCTCCCAATCCCGGAAAGTCATGCATCATTCACATGAGAATGGCTCGAATATTGGCTGACCGCCGACCATCGCGCCTGCTCATATCTTGCACAGTGACCCCCTCCTCCCACAAAATCTTAAGCTCATCGACTAATGGACGAAGATACACGTCCATATTTTTTACTTTGTAGCGGCCTAGGACGAGCAAGCTAAGGATGAGATATCCTTTCTTCGTAGAAAGCCATGGAGGGATGTTGTAGTTGACAAGGACTATAGGCCACACACTGTAAGAAGTTGAAGCAAACCGAATGGGTTCACGCCATCCATTGCGAGACCGAGCCGAAGATTCCTTGGCTCTCGCGCAAAGCTTGGGAAGGTAGAGTCAATTGGCTCCATGCGCACGAATCCGCTGATATTCGTTAAACTCCATCCATGGACCTATTCTACGCATGCCACATTGTCAAGCTCACCATGCCGGACGTAAAAACATGTGGTTTATGTGGGGGATGAGCAGAAAGTGTCTGAGAACTTTTTGAGGGATGGTTTGCCCTTGCAAGTCCTGTCGATACTTGTGAGCACCACACTTTGGACATGTCTCCATAGTCTCGTATTCTCCTCGAAACAGACAACAATCGTTGATACATGCATGGATGTTATTGTAGTCCATGCCAAGCTTTTGTAAAACATGTCATGCATCATCACGAGACTCATGCATGGTATTTGCAGGTGGTAATATATGATATTTCAATAACTTGAAAAAAATCATAAAACACCTTGAAAAAGCACAAATGTTTGTAATAATAGTGTCAAAAAAAAAATCAATGAAGCCTATGTACAAGGTACCTGAACAACTCGGTCACACTCGTATCGCTCCACCCGTATTTTACTTGCACACTTAAGAGTGCAAGCAGTGTCTTCAACCGAGATACTTGGCACCCATCATATAATGGTATGGATGCTTCCTCTCTAAGCAGATTAGAAGTCTTGACATCCATGGGAATCAAGGCATCGATCATTGCCTCCATCTCAGGCTCCAAGATTGTAGGTAGGTTTGGAAGCTTTCCTGTCTCCTCTGGCATTGACGGTATAGATTGGCCTTGCGAGTGGTGGATTGGCTCCTGCACTCCATCCATCGCATGCCCATGAACTCTTCTAATTGGCCGCAAAGGGTGCACTCCCCCTTGGGACGAGACATCACCTCCATGGATAGAAAATTTGCTAGCAAGACCCAATCTTATTGTATATGGTATTCAATTAGCTTGCGAGTACGATGCATGATTGATATTAACTTCAAATTACCGTTTGCTGAAAATTCGCAATCGCCTGATCAATGATCTCAGAATGAAAGTCACCAAATCGTCGTGTGTGTTCTATAGACAATCGGCATTTTCGTCTAATTGCCAACTTGCATTGAGAGCAAGGACATAGGACACGCTGATTAAGATACGCCTCGCGATCTTGAACAATAGGACCTTCTTCGTTTTCCATCTTGTCTACGTTACAACAAACAATTTAATGTCAATACAATTTGGGAAAACGAGGCTCAAATGGATAGCTTTATGGAGATGTATGTTAAGTTGCAAGTTGACCATAAGCTCTTGCTTGAGAGGTTTTAGCCTCTGCAAGAGGTTGAGAAGCAAATTTTGAAAAACATTGAGGTTGATATTGATGCATCCATGGTGTTGAAATCTAAACTTCAAGATATAAGAAATGCTTTACTGATTGATGTAAAAAATGCATGGGACATAGTAGTTGAGAGATTTATTGATGTTATATCTCGGCCATATACCATGCTCAAGGATTTGTTTGTCCCGGTAGATAATTATTCATTATTGTAGAAAAAAAAGGTATTGGTTCATAAGGTTCATGAGTTGAAGACTAAATGTTTGGACTTGACTAAAAGATTGGATAATGCCTTAGATGCTAAAAGGAAAAGTGATGAATATGTTACTTCATCATTGCAACAAAAAGATTGGTGACAAGGATGCTATGATTAATGAAGTTCTTCACGAGGTGAATATAGAGTTGAAGGGGATGGAACACGATTCTTCTTTGGGATTTAGTGGTGATTAGTCAATTATTGAGGTGTCTTCTTGTATGGCCATTATACCTTATATACCTAGCTACGGTCTCTAGGTTATGTACTTTGAGTATCTTAGAGGGGCTCTACTAGGATTACTTATACAACTGCACTAGAAGGCTTTGAGTATAAGTAATCCTAGTCAACAAAATTTATGAGTATCATTGAGGATCTCTTAGTCTAATAATAAATCAATCTCAACAAAAAGCATCTTAGTAATGTGTTTTTTTTGTCCTAGGTCCATGTATAAAAATTAATGCCATCTATGAAATTTATCAACTTTTATTGTAATGATAGGAAGACATCAAATGCAACAATGTAATACAAGGTTACCATGTCAAAGGCAATATCAAATAGTAAAAATGTTTGTGCCTGTGTGGGGGTGTGTGTGTGTATACCATAGTTATAAAATTTGTTCCAATCAATTATACTCATAGTCATAACCTTTGAAGAAAATATCCTATGCTCAATTTAAGGGATTCTTCTTCTATGGAAATACTTTTGGGTTCATTTTGATGAAGTACCATAATGACCATTAGCTAGGGGATCATTTTCTTTTAGTCCTTCCGTTGACTAGTCGGCATGATTACTAATTTGTTATGCCTATAAAGTTAATACAAAAACAAGGAATTATGCATATCACAATTAGATCCCCTACTTGGACATTATGAAGGATATGACCAATTTTAAGCCATCTTAAAGAGTCACCAATGTACGTGGCCCATGGTAAAGCACATTGCATACCATTATCGATAAGTCCATTATCGTGCATCTTAAATCTCCTAATTAGACTTTATAAAGTGTATGACCAATTTTTAGCCCTCTTAAGGAGTCAATGTAATGGTACCCATAAAAAAAGCAAAGTGCGTACCATTACCATAATCATGGATATGTTATCGTTCTAATATATACACACACAGGTGGACTACATCTTGAGTAGACAAAAGCTATCCATTTGAGTAGACATACATCTCCATAAAGCTATCCATTTGAGTATACATCTCTTTCTCTTTCTCTCCCTCTCTCGTTTCCTCCCCCTCTCTCTCCCTCTCCCTCTCTTTCTCTCTCATTTCCTCTCCCTCTCACAATATATCCTAACACTCTCCAAAAGCAAAAGGGAGAGGGAGAGAGAGAATGCACTCTCCCTCCCTCTCCCTCTCTTTCTCTTTCTCTCCCTCTCTCATTTCCTCCCCCTCCCTCTCTCTCTCCCTCTCCCTCTCCCTCTCTTTCTCTTTCTCTTTCTCTTTCTCTCCCTCTCTCTCTCTCTCTTTCTCTCCCTCCCTTTCCCTCTCCCTCTCTTTCTCTCTCATTTCCTCTCCCTCTCACAATATATCTTAACACTCTCCAAAAGCAAAAGGGAGAGGGAGAGAGAGAATGCACTCTCCCTCCCTCTCCCTCTCTTTCTCTTTCTCTTTCTCTTTCTCTCCCTCTCTCATTTCCTCCCCCTCCCTCTCCCTCTCCCTCTCTTTCTCTTTCTCTTTCTCTTTCTCTTTCTCTTTCTCTTTCTCTCTTTCTCTCCCTCCCTCTCCCTCTCCCTCTCTTTCTCTCTCATTTCCTCTCCTAAACAAGCAAAAGACAAAGTGATTCAAACCTTGAACAAGCAAAAGAAGGAGAGAGAGAGACTCATCGATGAGATATGGCGATTGTGGGGCGGCTCCTCTTCGTGATGAAGGCTCTTCCTCTCCTTCGTGAACAACGGCGGCAGCGGGGGTGGTGGCAAGTCATCTTCCTCTCCTTCTCTCATGATGGTCTCTCTCTCTCTCGCTCTCGCTCTCAAAAAACAAAACGCAAAAACGCGAAATAAAGCCGTGCTTGGTTTTGGCCTGTTTTTTTTCCTCTGGAGCGTCGCTATTTGCGTTGTAGAAGCGACGCAAATAGCGATGCCAATAGCGACGCCGCTACCCAAATCGCTACCTGCCGTCGCTGTAGGCTTAAATCCTTGTAGTGATTACCTACCACATTTAGTTGGACACGCATAAAACAGCTTCCTTAATTAGCCAATTAGTCACCGATTCCTTCAAATAATCTTAGCACTGACATAGAAAAACAGTGTCAAACAACTTCCTTTTCAACATGTTATCTTATTAATCAGTCTTTGGAATACATCATAATAATCCATCCCGAAGGATAATCCATAATCTGCCTAAAGGCAATCCAGCAATCCATAGGGATTACTAATCCAAGTTTTGGCACGTAGACTAGTATGCGGGCCTCGAGATCCCGAGTCATGTCGGCTTCTTGTGTAGGGCCCGAAAAGCAAGGGATTTATGACTAGAGCCCCCTCTGGCACCCAAGGGTCCTCTTGCTCCAAGTAGCACCCAACAGAGAGACCTCTCGCGGCGGGTTCTGTCCACGTTCCCGGCGCGGCTAACAACCCCCTTGGTTAGGGTCAAGCAGATAGTCGGGGGTAACTGATGCTGCCTCTCCCTCCAGGCCTTCAACCTAAAGCATTAATTATTTTTCCATCTTTAGTTCATTGAGCAAAGAAATACAAACAGTGCTCCTAAACTGTACAAACACAATCAATCCAGTGGTCGTTTATTTGGCCAACTGCTAAGGAGTGAATCCTTCTCTCCGAATGCATTCAACATTCGATCCAGGATCAATTGCGACTTGGAAAGATCCCCAAGGGTTTGTTGTTTACCCTTTTATCCTTGGATTAGGGTTATACCCTGTTAACCCAAATTAACCAACACCTTAGGTTTCTTAAGTTAAGATAGTAAATCCTGGCGACCATGTCGCTCTAACTTGATTGATCCTTTGCTTACTAGGTGTTGAGTGTTGAAATGACCTATTTTTTGATTGATTTTTATTGTTTTTGAGAGCTGAATGGTTGATTTTATGAGATGATTGATTGGTTTGGAAGTGGTTTGAGAGTGTTTTGGATAGGTTGGAATAGTTTTATTAAGCTCATGATGTTTATTAGTAGAGATGTGAAGTTCTGATGATGTTCTGATTGGTTCTGTTGAGCTTCTGTTTTATTCTGTTTTGTTCTATTTTCTCTCTATAAGGAGGGATGGAGTATTGATTGAAAGGGTTTGAGATTGTTTGAAAGCTTATTGAGTGATTTTTAATGGTTTGGAATGGTTTTGGTATGAGTTATGTGGTTCTGATGCTTTCTGTTGACCTTCTGTAACTCTCTGGTGAGCTTCTGGTGAGCTTCTGTAGACCTTCTGTATGCTTCTGTATGTGTTCTGATGGATGAGAGTGTAGCTTGGGAAAGTTTTCTAGCCTTGGAAAGAGGTAAATACAAGTGCAAAAGAGCTAAAATAAGTCAAAGAAGTAGCTGTTGAAGACTCAAGTAAAGACTGGAGTGAAGTGACAGTGGTGAGCTACGAAAGGACACTGTAGTGGCTCTGGTGCCTCTTCATATCAGACATATCTCTTGGGAGGGGTATCCACGACCTAAGAAGGATTATTGAGAGTGATTATTGAGCATTGTAGTGAGGATATGATGTATTATTGATGGAGAGAGAGAGAGAGAGTTAGAGATAGCCAATTTTATTAAAACAGAGTGATTATATATGAGACATTGAGAGAGAAGACTATGAAGACATTGAAGATGAATACTATGTGATGTATTTCCATTCAAAGATGGTGTATTCCTTTGCTTTCTTTGTTCTATTGATGGATTTTGTGAAGATATTGAAGAATATGGTTGATTCTATCAAATCCGTAGGAGATCTACATGATGCTGCATGAAGATTTGTTGTGCCTGGTGTTCTTTTCTTCATTGTGATCATATAAAACCTAATAAAAAAGCTTGTTGATGTTAGAAGATAGATTTTCTTGCAAGAGAATTCCCTTTTCCTTGGTGTTCTTCTCGGGGCTCCATGTTTTTGGTGCGCAGCTGGGCAGAGGCAAAAGATAAATCAGAGAACCTGTTCTTCTTTTACAGAGCTCCTACAGAGACAGATACAGAGATAGTGCCAGAGACAGACACAGAGACAGAGACATAGACAGAGATAGAAGATGAAACAGAGAACCTGTTCTTCTCTTACAGAGCTCCTACAGAGCCAGAGACAGAGACAGAGACAGAAGAGGAGGGAGATGATATGGAAGAAGAAGGTTATGAAAGCAAGATGGAAGAGTCTATCCCACCCGAAGAGGATACATATGAAGAAGAAGTTCCAGAAGCATCAGAAGCAGACGAGCTCATGCTGTGGGACAGGATGGCGATGGTACCATTTGGTCTGGTAAATAGATCTTCTCATATGCAAAATCTTTATAAGAAATGGGTTAAGAAGAACAAGCCATCTTTCAGCAGTGGCTCTTGTCGTCCGCAGCCATCCTTGCCAAAGAAAGATGATGATGATGCACCGTGCCAACAAGCACCAGTCTCACGATTCCAACAGGCATCAGAGGGTCCCTGTTATGTGACATTCCTGGACGCATCATCAGAAGATGAGTCTTCAAGCCAAGAGGTAACTAATCTTGAAACCAAACCCGAAACGGCTCTAATCCCATTTCAACATCTCCAGAGGCAACCTAAGTCTCCACCACAAGAAGAAGTTGGTTCTAGTGGGACATCAGATGAGGACACCACTCCCTTGAAGGAGTCGGATCTGTACCCAGAAGCAGTCTGCGGGACCTTCATCCGTGAAGTCGAAGGTGAAAGACAGTTAACTTTTGTGGATGTAGATGGCACTAAACGCCACTTGAAGGTGGGTAGCAGCCTACCAGAAGAGGAGTTGTCAACCTTGTACAACTTGTTGAAAGAGAATTTGGACATGTTTGCATGGTCCTACAAAGACCTAAAGGGGATTGATCCCACAATATGTCAGCATCATATTGACTTGGAGCCTGATGCCAAGCCAGTATGGCAACGACAGAGGCGAATGAACCTAAATTATTCAACATTGGTGAAAGCAGAGCTGCTGAAGCTTCTGGAAGCCGAGTTCATCTATCCAGTGGCAAATAGTGAATGGGTTTCACCCATCGTGGTGGTACCCAAGAAGAATGGCAAGCTTCGTATATGTGTGGATTTCCGCAAGTTGAATTCCAAGACGAAGAAGGATCATTTTCCTATCCCTTTCACAGACCAACTGTTGGACACAGTGGCAGGACATGAGCTTTATTCCCTTCTGGATGGATTCAGAGGATATAACCAAGTCCAAAACGCAAAAGAGGACCAGTCCAAAACAACCTTCACCACAAAATGGGGGACCTACGCTAACCGAGTGATGCCATTTGGACTCTGCAATGCCCCTGCTACTTTCCAAGGAGTCATGATGGCCACATTCCAAAATCATCTGCACGACTTTATTGAGGTATATTTGGATGACTTCTGTGTCTATAGTTTGATCCGTGAACACTGGGGACACCTGGAACAATGCTTTGACCGATGCCGGGAGTATGGGATTTCCCTCAACCCCGACAAATGCATCTTTGGGGTCTCTTCTGGAGTTCTGTTGGACCACATCGTCTCTGCACAAGGGATATCAACAAACCCTGCAAAGATCGAAAAGATTGCAGCTCTGACAGCACCCACCAACCTCAAACAGTTGAGGGGATTCCTAGGCCATGTGGGTTACTACAGAAGGTTCATAGCCCATTTTGCAACAAAGGCAACCTCTTTGCACAAGCTTCTGAGGAAAGATGCAGAGTTTGTTTGGATGGAAGAATGTGACACTGCCTTCAACACTCTGAAGCAGTGTCTGATTGAGGCACCCATTCTGCAACCTCCTGATTGGACGAAAGAAATCCATATTTTTGGTGCGCAGTCGGGGAAACTTGCAATCAACAAGCACCAGAAGAGGCTGAAAATGAAAGAAATGGCATTGCCAAGAAGAGAAGAATTCAATGGATGTTTGTAAAGTTCCTTCTTCCACTGAAGAGTTGGAATTTCTCATAATTAAAGCCACTTTCCACAAGAAGTTCATCCCACAATGGCGGAAACACATCACCATCATGATGCATGCTCTATGTGGTGGACAGCTTTCTCTTCCTGTTGAAGCAGCAGAAACTTGCATCTTGGTGGCAAACTGTTTGGGAACAAACTGAAGAGCAGAAACAGAGAGAATTACCATCCATGGAAGATTTGGCACTCATTGAGAAGTTTCCAGACATCATCAAGTGGGAGATTGTGAAGAAGCTTCAAGAGTCTTGGTATGTAGAGGTTCACAAAGACAAGAAGGAAAAGAGTTGGAATTTATTCGTAGATGCTTAACAGCAAGATACATGGGATGCTTGGTGCACTAATAATCTTCTGTTTGTTCAATTAGCAACCCACTGGAAGTTGGTAGACAGAGTGTTCTTTACAACATACACTATTGAAACCATCAGAAGCTGGAATTACTATGATGATGGCACCACCACAATGCTTAGACGTGTGCATTTTGACACCTTCAGAACCGAATACCTTCCTCTGTGCAGTGGCATGAAAGTAGAATTCAGAGACGTTTCAAAGGAAGAAGTAGAAGAAATGTTGGCAAGAGAGTCCTCTAGAGACTGAAGCCTTATGTTATCCCTCTGTGGATCACTAACAACATAGTGGAGCCAACCCCCTGATGAATGATGCAATAAAGAGGCAAGCGTTATAACGAGTCCAGAGGTACGTGAGAAGAGAGAAAGCAAAAATCAAAGCTGAGAATGAGCTCGCAGCAGAAGCCGTCTTTGACGCCCTTGCGGAACTCTTTACAGAAGTCCCAATGGCACATCAAGCCCTTCCTCCTCCTGCTGGAGCTCCACTTCCAAGCCAGATCCGTCCTGGAAATATTGATGACAGGCCAGCGAATGTAGTCCCGTTGCCATTTTTTAAGGGAGAGTACAATGAAGACCCCGATCTTCATGTAGCAGAGTTTATGGTAGCAAGTGTGGCTAACAATGCCAGAACCCCTGAGCATTGGTTAGCAATATTCCCCGCCACTATCAAGGGCACGGCGTTTCAGCGGTATGAGAGACAAGCAGCATGCACTTTTGGCACATGGGACAACTTGAAGTTGGCCTTCCTCACTAAATTCAAGAAGGTTTTGAAGAGCGGATGCGAGAGGAATTTATGAATCTAAGTCAGTCCTCTAGAGAAAGAGTAGAAGCTTATGTCTCATGAATGGAATCCATCCTGAAGAGATGGACTAACCATAATCTAGATGATGGCATTCAGAAGGGAGTGTTTCTCAGAGGATTACAATCAGAAGTCCGTAAGTTTGTGGAGCTGCAAAGACCAGCCACACTGCAAGCTGCAACAGAAGGTGCAAGACTGTACGATGAAGTGGAAGCTAGATTGGCGATGAATCAAGGAAGAGGAGTCCTACCTCCTCTGATGCCAGGAATGATGTACCCACCAAATGCAGTCCTAGGGACAGTCCCCTACCCCTACCAACAGATGCCCCCAGTATCACAGTACAGTGCACCAAATCCACAGTGGCCACAATCAATGCCTCAAATGATGGTTCAACCACAACAACAATGGTCCCAACCAATTTCCCCAATGCCAAATCAGCAGCAACAGTGGAACCCTACCAACTGGAGCCAACAGCCAATAGTTCAAACACGAGCTCTGAATCAGAACCAGAACAGAGATCCCTCTGCACTAGCCCAACCTGTTTATGCAGTGATTACAGAGACTCCTCAAAACCCTACTAACAGTACCTCAGGAGGAGAAATCTTGAAGGATTATTTATCCAACTCAGTTGCAAATATCAAAAAGGAGTTGATGGATGTGATTATAGAGCAGCTATAGACGTTGAAAGTGAATACCGCTAGCATATCCAATGTGGCAGGAGCAGGAAGAGATGTGATGCGGTCAAATACTTGGTGTGGTAAGTGTCATCAAGCAGGCCATTTAGCCACAGAATGTACACGAAAACCAACCATCCCTGGAGCTTTCTTTTCCTACTGTTTACGGAAGAACCATACAGAGGATATTTGCTCTCTGAAGGAGATGCATGATAGGAGAAGGAAGGAAGAAGACGCAAGATTCAACTTGCTAGAATCCAAAATGACAACACAGGATATTGGACCCAAGCCTAAAGAGTTTGGTCCTAATTTCGGTCCAAGGAGGTTTCCCTCTCAAAGTTACAGAGGAAGACAGACTGACGGTGGTCAGAGATCAGAGGTGGAGTATTACAGATGCGGAGAAAAGGGACACATTTCACAAAATTGTCCAAATCCCAGAAGATCAGTGGATTATAAGCCCTTATGCAATCGATGCAAAGGAGAAGGCCACACTGCAAAAGACTGTCCAAGCCCAGCCCCAGTGAAAAACAGTGCTACTGATAGTCCGGCCAAGGCCCAAGAGCCTACCTCCAATTTTGTAGAATTGGAAGTTGCTGCCATCACGCGTGCAAAGAAGAAGGAACCACCTATCCAGAAAGAAAATAATCCTCCTGCCAGAACAGTGAAGTTCAATCTTCCACCAGAAGAACAGAACAGAACAGAGCCTGACAGTGCCGTACAGAGCACCACAGTGCCACAGAGAGTTACAGAGATAGTTCCAGAGACAGGACCAGAGGTCCAGGAGATAGAAGAGGAGGAGGTGCCACAAGTGGCAGAAGAAGTCCCCATGATGCCCCTGTTGGAAGAAAGAAGGAAAATGAAAATGGGTGTTGCCCCATTCCCTAACCGGTTAGAGAAGCCAGTGGATCCTATTAAGGAATACGATCTAGTCAGAGATCTAGATACCTTTAAACCAAACCTCACATTCCGACAATTATTGATGTTGTCTCCCAGTTGCCGAAAAAGGTTCAAAAGTATATTGACAAGAAGACATGGATTAAGGATTGCTCCCTCAACAGCAACAAAGTCCAACAAAGCTCCAGAGCCTGTAAAAGAAGTGGATGTGGCTAATGCCTTCCTAGATCTGGGTACCCCAGAGACTGGCGTGTGGATAGAAGGCTGCTTCATTGCAAATGCACTGATTGATGGTGGTTCATCAATGAACATTATGACGGATGTGACAATGAAGGATCTAGGCCTATAAGGTGTGCAACCAACCCAATGGCTCATCAGACTGCCGGATCAGAGCAGAATCAAGCCTTTGGGCATTCTCCCATATGTGAATACTACAGTGGCTAGAAAAGATTATTGGCTAACCTATCTGGTGGTGAAGCCAAACTCTTATGGTACATCCTACCCTCTGTTACTGGGCAGACCATGGCTTTTTTAAGCCAGAGCAAGGACAGATTGGTTCAAAGGAACCTTGACCTTGGGTAGAGGACCCAATAAAGTGGTGCTGAAGCTATATGGTGCTCAAAAAGGACATGGATCCACCTCCTTGGAGTTATCTTTTGACTCCCCTAATGAGGCTACAGATGGAACATCAGCAGACGAAGATGCTGTCAAACAGATCCTTTCCAAGAAAATAGTGGCACGTTCCTTAACAGCGAATACTGTGAGCCAACTCCCAAAAGATGCCAAGCCATTATCAATGGGTGAATACTTCTTGCCTGAACCAAGAACGATTTCCGAAATCACTTCTGACAGTGAGATAGATTCATGGATATACTGCTCTCCCTGTTACATGGCCATAGCAGAGCCAGAGACAGAGGCAGAAGATGAATCAGAGAACCTGTTCTTCTCTTACAGAGCTCCTACAGAGACAGATACAGAGACAGAGCCAGAGCCAAAGATAGAGAAAGAGACAGAGACAGAGACAGAGACAGAGGCAGAAGATGAAACAGAGAACCTGTTCTTCTCTTACAGAGCTCCTATAGAGCCAAAGACTGAGACAGAGACAGAAGAGGAGGGAGATGATATGGAAGAAGAAGGTTATGAAAGCAAGATGGAAGAGTCTATCCCACCCGAAGAGGATACATATGAAGAAGAAGTTCCAGAAGCATCAGAAGCAGACGAGCTCATGCTGTGGGACAGGATGGCGATGGTAACATTTGGTCTGGTAAATGGATCCTCTCATATGCAAAATCTTTATAAGAAATGGGTTAAGAAGAACAAGCCGTCTTTTAGCAGTGGCTCTTGCCGTCCGCAACCATCCTTGCCAAAGAAAGATGATGATGATGCACCGTGCCAACAAGCACTAGTCTCACGATTCCAACAGGCATCAGAGGGTCCCTGTTATGTGACATTCCTGGACGCATCATCAGAAGATGAGTCTTCAAGCCAAGAGGTAACTAATCTTGAAACCAAACCCGAAACGGCTCTAATCCCATTTCAACATCTCCAGAGGCAACCTAAGTCTCCACCACAAGAAGAAGTTGGTTCTAGTGGGACATCAGATGAGGACACTACTCCCTTGAAGGAATCGGATCTGTACCCAGAAGCAGTCTGCGGGACCTTCATCCGTGAAGTCGAAGGTGAAAGACAGTTAACTTTTGTGGATGTAGATGGCACTAAACGCCACTTGAAGGTGGGTAGCAGCCTACCAGAAGAGGAGTTGTCAACCTTGTACAACTTGTTGAAAGAGAATTTGGACGTGCTTGCATGGTCCTACAAAGACCTAAAGGGGATTGATCCCACAATATGTCAGCATCATATTGACTTGGAGCCTGATGCCAAGCTAGTACGGCAACGACAGAGGTGAATGAACCTGAATTATTCCACATTGGTGAAAGCAGAGCTGCTGAAGCTTCTGGAAGCCGAGTTCATCTATCCAGTGGCAAATAGTGAATGGGTTTCACCCATCGTGGTAGTACCCAAGAAGAATGGCAAGCTTCGTATATGTGCGGATTTCCACAAGTTGAATTCCAAGATGAAGAAGGATCATTTTCCTATCCCTTTCACAGACCAACTGTTGGACACAGTGGCACGACATGAGCTTTATTCCCTTCTGGATGGATTCAGCGGATATAACCAAGTCCAAATCGCAGAAGAGGACCAGTCCAAAACAACCTTCACTACAGAATGGGGGACCTATGCTTACCGAGTGATGCCATTTGGACTCTGCAATGCCCTTGCTACTTTCCAAGGAGGCATGATGGCCGCATTCCAAAATCATCTGCATGACTTTATTGAGGTATATTTGGATGACTTCTGTGTCTATAGTTTGATCCGTGAACACTGGGGACACCTGGAACAATGCTTTGACCGATGCCGGGAGTATGGGATTTCCCTCAACCCCGACAAATGAATCTTTGGGGTCTTTTCTGGAGTTCTATTGGGCCACATCGTCTCTACACAAGGGATATCAACAGACCCTGCAAAGATCGAAAAGATCGCAGCTCTGATAGCACCCACCAACGTCAAACAATTGAGGGGATTCCTAGGCCATGTGGGTTACTACAGAAGGTTCATAGCCCATTTTGCAACAAAGGCAACCTCTTTGCACAAGCTTCTGAGGAAAGATGCAGAGTTTGTTTGGACGGAAGAATGTGACACTGCCTTCAAAACTCTGAAGCACTGTCTGATTGAGGCACCCATTCTGCAACCTCCTGATTGGATGAAAGAGTTCCATGTTTTTTGTCAACCCTAATGGCTCTGTCCAAGTGAAGACCGTTGATGCCTTTGATGATCCCTTCCTGATCAATGGATATCGCCTGAAGAAGTACTTCCCTCCTTGGGGATCTTGACAATCACGGTCACCTGATCCTTTTCCTCGTTGGCGTGGCACTATCACTCTTATGATGCTACTTCTGATAGCCGTTCTTCAGCCATTCCTGATGAGGTGGACGTAACCCTCTGTCCCCTCAGCCCCACCTTCCAGCCCTGATCTCTTATCCTCTATTTTCCACCAGCGGCAGTGGCGAGGTGGGTTCTGACAAGTGGTATTCCTACCATTCCCTTGCTTAATTCAAAAGAAAAAAAAAAGAAAAAAAATATACATATCGGTCATGGGAGAAAAGGACTTAGGTCCCTGTCATGCCGACCTATTCTTCGGGAAAAGGTGGAAACACCCTCGGGAGTAGGAGAAAAAGAAAAGAAAAAAAAAACAAAAAAAAAAACTGTTATGGGAGAAAAGGAAGCAATTCCCTGTCATAGCAGGCCTCGTTCCAAGAAAAGATGGTAAACACCCTTGGGCGGGAAGCTGGCTGTGGAAAAGGTGGCAACACCTAACAGTCCAGAAAGTGGATTCATCAATTGACATCCCCAAGATCCAGTTCTGAAGCTGCCTCCCTTGGTACGCTGTGTCCTGGGTCTCTCTGCAGAGCGTCTAACTATCCTCTAGCAGATGACATGTCCTATCCAACACAACGTTCGATTTGATGGCTACCTCCCTGGGTATCCCTCTTCAACAACTGACGACGCGATCTTCATCGACAAACAATCGAGTGACGCGAGCTTTCATCCTAACCGGATGGGGAAGTGAGTATGGTTGCCCTCTGTATCTATCGGAGAGCGGGACAGAGGGTGGGGCGAGTGACCAGTCTTTTCCCTTCAAATCAAATGAGAGGTGAGAAGTGTGAATGCAGTGTTGCACGCATGGGACGGGTCTCTCAATGCACAAAGCACAATTTGTTTTCGTGCACTGCACCATAAGGCTCCCTGGCCTTCCTTCTCGCACCGTATGCTAGCACAGGCGGGATGCACAGTTGCACCATCAAATGCGCACAAGGCATACAACCTCAGCACAAGTGACCGTGAGGATAACATCAATGGGTTTCAGGACATGGTTGCCCTCCTATGTCTCTCAACAGAGCGTGAGACAGAGGGTGGGTTGAGTGTGACTGGTGTTTCCTCAATCACTTATTGAGATGCGAGATTT
Organism: Lygodium microphyllum; assembly: GCF_053477565.2. Taxonomy (NCBI): domain Eukaryota; kingdom Viridiplantae; phylum Streptophyta; class Polypodiopsida; order Schizaeales; family Lygodiaceae; genus Lygodium; species Lygodium microphyllum. The sequence goes on from NC_141159.1 coordinate 40,086,529, forward strand.
GAGGTACGTTACGACACTTGCAATCAGGTATATTCCCGTTTCCCTATGCACCCACGGGATGGGTCTCTGTCATCAACACAAGGCACGTCACCTTGTTCTGTACACTACACTGTAAGGCTCCCTTGCCTTCCTCCTTGCACTTATGCCAAACGGGTTGGACGCACTAATGCACCATCAACTGTGCACCCTGGCATACTCCCTCTGCACCATTCCCCTATCGATTTCTAAACCGGGTATGAGATATGGGTTTCAATCATTCTTCCTCGAGTGATATTAGTCATGGGGCAAGTGACTGTTCTTTCATTCCATATGAGTGATTGTGAGTTGAGTGTAATATCTCTCACCATCGACGAATTTCCTGCGATTCCTTCAACCAGCTACCTCCCTGGGTGTTGTTGCGTGGTCCCTGCTATGAAGGATGTGTGCTGTGAAGATACCTTGGTACCTCCTGCAGCACAGCCGACAACGACACAGGACATGCCATTGACAATCAACCTTGATTCTCGACCATATGGGCCAAGTTTTTCTAACCCTACACCTTCTGTTTCTCAGTGACGTTCATGTTTTAAGTGTGGGGACGTTAGCGCTTGGTCTATTGTGTAGTCCTAGGTCCCTGTTGCTCGGTTGACCCTGTCCGTTAAGGTCTTAAGTGTGGGGACGCGTCCCTGCGCGTCTACATTGCATACCCCTTCTGCATATGCCTCCACCTGCTAATTATTCTATGCCATGAATTTCTTTTCCCCTGAGGGGGTTCCTTCCCACCCACCCGTCCACTGTCACCCCTCCCTTGGGGCTATTCCTCCTCCATTTCTCTTTTTCCCTTATTTTGCTGTGTTTTTATGTGAACGCACCCTACGTTCAGCGGACTTCCAATCTGACTTTACTAACTTGTTTGTCCCTTTGCACTGACCATTTTTTCTTTTTATCTACCCCTGTTCCGGTGCACGGTTTTCGAGTTATTAATTTTTGAAGCCTTTTGCGCACATTGGTCGATTTTTCATGTGAACGTGTTTTTCTTGCTTCGGAACTGTGATCTGACGTCATAGCCCTGACACCCACTTTCTCTCTGACATTTTTCCTTTTTACTCCGTGTCATTTCGATGCACGGTTTATCCAATATTAATTTTGCGGTTTCTCGAGACTTTTTCGTGCGTCTTTTTGACATTTTTCCATGTGAACCTACCCTGTTTGCATCGGAATTCCAATTTGATTCAACCATCCTGTCCCTCGCGCCTTCCCCCACCTTTTTCCTTTTTCCTCTACCCTCTTTTGACTTCTGAATTATTAATTATTAATTTTTAAATGTGTTTTCGATTGTATTTTTGGTGTTTTTCGCCTTTGAACCCCTCCTACTTCAATCGGAACTGCATTCTAAAATGACCACCCTATGCCACCCCTTCCTGCGGACATTTTTCCTTTTTACTGCATGTCATTCCGGCAAGCGATTCGTCCAATCTTAATTTTCGATTCCATTTTTGGGTCTGTTTTTTGGATTTTTCCCATGTGAACGCGTCTTATCTTAGTCGGAACTATGTTTTGATGTGATAGGATTGTCGGGCACGTCTTTATGTACATTTTTCCTTTTCTTGCACCTCGTTCCGATGCACGGATCTTCCGATATTAATTTTTAATTGTGTTTTTGGACCCATTTTTCGTATTTTTTGCATGAGAACGCCCTGTCTTTTCCCCGGAACCCCCGTTGCACATTTTTCTTGTCTTCCCCCTACCGTCCTGCCCACTTTTTGTTTTTACGACATTTCGTTTTGACGCCTGGATTGGGAGATATTCATTTTTCTTTATTTTTTTAATGTTTTCGCGGGCCTCGTCCCGCGCGTGAACGCGCCCGTTTTCAATTTCCCGCGTCTCCACACGCCCTGGTCACGTCCGCGTGCCCCGTACCGCCATCTCGACGCTATTCCGATCCCGTCACGGTAAATTTTTTTACCCCGCCCCGCGCACGCGTGCGGGACGGGGGTACGCCTTTCTTTTACGGCCCTCCCGCCCATTCTCTCCCATGGGCACTCCCTTAGCACCCCCACCCACACCCCTGGGTACCCCACCCCCACCCCCCGGGCGCCCTTTCAACCCTACCCAACCCCCCTGGGCACCCTTCCCTATCCCCCCACCCCCACCTTTCTCTCCCTCGACCCCTTCCCCCCCCCAACTACCTCCCTCCCTCTCTCCGTCTCCCTCTCCCTGCGTGCCTTCTCCCCCCCTCCATCTCCACCTCCATCCTCCTCTCCTTCACGCTCCACCTCTCCCTTCCCTCCTCCTCCTCTTCTCCTCCCTCCTCTCCTCCACGGCGCCCTCGCTCCCCTGTCCTTCGCCCCAGCCCTGGTCGTGCCCGCTGCTGCCGCCGCCCTGTGCCACCGACGACCCTGTCGCCTTCGCCCTGGACGTTGTGACACCCGTCGACGGCTGCCGAGCGCCTCCTCTCCACCACGCCGCCCTGTCGCTGTTCTCGCCCGCCTTCGCCTCGTGGACCCCTCGGCGCGCCGCCGCCCCGTGGCCTCTGACGCCCCTACCGCCGTCCTCGCCTGCCTTCGCCCGTGTCCCTGCCCTGCCTTCCGCCACATGGCCCGTCACCCCTCCTCGTTGCGCCACCCTGTGCCCTGTCCTCCCCTCCACGTGTCCTACCCCTATCCACAACCCAACCCCCCTGTAAGCCCCCCTTCCCCCCAGTCCCACCATCACACCCAACCTCCCTCTAAGCCCCCCTTCCCCCCCACAGTCACACAACCCACACCCCACCCCCCTCCAAGCCCCTGTCCCCTCCAAGCCCTTGTTCCCCCCCCACCCCCCCCCGCCCCCCGCAGACCCGCAGAAACCCCCCTCCAAGCCCTTGTTCCCCACCCCCCCCCCCTCCGGCCAATCCCATTCCCACCCTCCAAGCCCTTGTTCCCCCCCGCAGACCCACAGAAAACCCCCTCCAAGCCCCCATTCCCCCCACCTAAGCCCCCCTTTCCCCCCCAAGGCGCACAACCCACCCAAACCCCCTGCAAGCCCCCTTCCCCCCCCCCCCCCCCCCAAGCACACCTATACCCTACCCCCACACAAGCCCCCTTTCCCCCCCAAGGCACACCCACACCCACCACCCCCACCCAAGCCCCAATCCCACCCCACCAACCCCACAACCCACCGTATCCCTTCTTAAGCCCCCGTCCCACCCGCAAACCCGCGGAACCCCACCACATCCGTCCCACCCGTAGAAAACCCCCCTCCAAACCCCTATTCCCCCTCGAGACGCAGACACCTGCAGAAAACCACCCTCCAAGCCCCTGTTCCCCCCGAGACACAGACCCACCCGCGGAAACCACCCGAGACACAAGCGGCAACCCACCGAAACCTGCAGTCCCACACAGAACCTGCCAATACCTTTCTCAGCCTCTTGACACACGCGCATGTGGCTGTTCGTGTGATTGTGATTGCTCGTGTTCGTGTGCGGGAGTCCATTCGCGGATGTTCACACGCGGGGACGCGCGTTAGCTGGTCCGTGAGGTGGTGTGCAGCCGACTGTTCACACGCAGCTGAGACGCAGTCTATTCCTGGGTATATTCCCGGATTTTTAATTCCAAAACCCGAAAACCTTAAAAATACATTGAAAAATTAAACAAAAATAATTAAAAATCACTTAAAATTAAAAAAAAATTACATAAAAATCTTGAAAAATTCCCAATCTTTCTACAGTAAATTACCATATTTTTCTAAACTGAAAATTTCATTAAAAAATTTTCAAAACATTTTAAAATTAAAAAATCTTTTTAAAAATACCCACAAAATGAAAAAAATTCATTAAAAATGGTAAAAAATTCCAATTTAATTGCAAAAAAATTCCTAAAAATTCCATTAACATTTTAAATTATTTTTGGAATATTTTCTAAGCTGAAAATGATCTGTCATTTTATTCCATGATTATTTTATGGTAAAAATACTTCATTAAATGCTAAATTCATGAAAAAACCTCTTTAATTCAAAATACAAACTGAAAATTCTAGAAAAATCCAGATACCTTGGTTTTTTTTAGATTGCTGACGTATATTTTGGGATTGAGAAGTGCGCATTCATTGCATTCACATATACCCACTTCCAAGTATTTTTTCTTTTTATATTTTTATTTTTTCTCGATACCCCAAAATCCACGTTTAATTTTTAAAAATGAACCCTAAACACTACCCTGGCACGCGCGCTCGCGCTAAACACACCATTTTATAATAAAAATTAACCCGCCGTTCACTTAGCACGCGCTAAGTGCGCTTAAGAGGCACTTTAATCTTTTTAATTAATCTGAACCAGCCGTCACAAGAGCATGCGCTGGCAAAAAAGCGCTCCACATCACCTTAATTTTTAATAAATGAATTTGCATTTAGAGACCCAGTCTAATGCACCGCTCCAACCTAATAATTGGTAATTAAAATTTTAAGAAGGAACCACCGTTTTCTTGATAAGGTTTATTACTTAATAAAAATTCAGCCATTTCTTAATAAATTTATTAAAATGAACCTTTCATTAAAATTAATTCCCCCTCACTGCACTTATTTTCCCTTTTTTAATAAACTCGTTTCGTAGGATGGGTACGCGAAGTGTTCGGAGTTGTCTCCATGGTCAAACCTGATTATCAAAGTTGTGGTCTTGATATATGTGGGTTGTTGTTATGTTTTGGTTCAGTTTCTTTGTTATGGTTAAGGGTACGGTGTGTAGTTTTTTTTTCTTTATTGCCTGATATGGGGATTTGGGTGTTTGCATGTTGCATAGCATGAAGCTTTCGGTCGCATATGTATAGAGGTCATGTCGAATTTTTTCTAGGCTGTGGTTTGCTTGGGGATAGTTGGTCGAGTCACGTTTTACCATCTTGGTTGATATCTTATCCTTGGTTTTTGTCTGTTGCTTTGCATACATTCTCTTGGTTTGTTTGTGTTTGTGGTGTGTGTGTAACCATCTGAATGGCGCCCTCTCGTACTCCTCCCCCGATTCAGTATGTTTCTTTGGTTGTCCATGATTATTCTTTGTTACTGGATTCGGACATTGTTGCTAAAGCGGGCTTGTCCAAGTTCGTGAGCCTTTCTTTCCCACTGGTTCCAGATGATCCTTCCCTTTGTGACGAGTTTCTAACCTCTTATAGTAAGAGGTCTGGTCCAGTCCGTGGCACTACTGTTCTTCTGACACCGAAGCGTCTAGGCAAGGCTCTTGGTCTGCCATATCGTGGGGAGTCTGTCCCTACTGCCAGACACTTGTTTACCAATGATGATATTTTGAAGCTGCTGCAGAAGCAAACTCAAGATGTTCTTGATCCGAAGAAGGTCATTACCACGTCAGGAGTGGGTGTTTCCATGATTTCCAATCCCTTATGGAAACAGATATGCCAATTCCTTCAGGACAGGTTCATGCCTGCAAAATCCCCATCTCATTATCTTTCCAAGATGTTTACAACTTCACGAATGATTTTGAAAGGCATAACCATTGATTGGAGTACCTACCTCCTCTCCAAGATGGATCACCATTTTATTCGAGCTACTCGAGGAAATGTGACTAATGTTACATTTGGGTCCTTGCTCTATGTCTTCTTGCTACATGGTGCCCTTGCAAAGGAAGTTCATTTACCTCCAGTTGATCCTCTAGAAGTTCCTTCTCTGCCTCATAATGAAGATGATGAAGTGATAATTGAGGATGATGATTCTCCTCCTCCCCTGGTCATTCAGAGAAAACGTCTCAAGAGGGTGGCTGATTCAATGCCTATTCCTCCAGTTCCAGTGACGATTCCTGCCCAGTCTTGCAGTAGTTTTCCTGCATTCCTTCAGATGCAAACCTTTTCAGAGCCCATAGAGATGGGATGCTCGACCTTACTATTCCTTATGTTCACCGCCTGGTCACAGGAGATGCTATTCCGTTCCTGTGCAAGGATATCCAGAGTTCTATTGAACTTTCGATGACTGCTTGCCTGTATCCAGCAATTATATTCTTCATTTTATGATGAAGTTCAACAGTCTAAGGAGGAACTGAATAAGACCAATATTGAGTTAGCCTTTGCTCAGGAGAAATTCTCTGACCTTTGTATGCAAATGGAGCAGCAGACTAAGCTCGTAGATACTCAGAAAGCTGAAATCTCTAAGTTGAAAGCTGAGTTGGCAGAAGCTAGGTCTCAAGTGGTTGCTGTAACAGAGGAGAGGGATAAGTTACAGAAGGAGAGTCAAGAGATGAAGGAGGTGATAGCTGCCCAAGCAAAGAAGTTAAAATCCACCACAGCTATTTTAGACCAGAGTAATACTCGAATCTAGCAACTCAAAGATCAGTTGGCTCAGTCTCGGTCTAATACACAGAGTCCTGTGCAACCAGTTTCTCTTTTATCCCCTGCAGACTTGGCAGCTCTTCAAAGACAGGCTACTTTATGTCCCTTATTTCAGGCCAAGGTGGAAAGATTGCAATCTCGTATGGATTTGTTATGGTCTTCTTTTGAGCAGTATCAAGAATATGCTCCACCAGATCATTCCTTTTTTGTCCATTATCAACAATAGAAGTTGGCCTTCTATATCAAGCTTTCCACGATGGATTTACCTATTCCAGAGGATGGATGGAGTGGGGCCTGGTCATCAGATTTACTGATAGAAGTCGTAAGGATGGTTTTTGAAGACTCTATCACTCCAGATACGATGCTTTTGTCCTACATGCATTTGAGGGGTGATTTACTGATTCCCGATGAGGAAGATCTGGCTTGGTATGTCAGAGATGTGGTATTGCAAGCTTCTTTGTATGTCCGACATTTGGAGTTGAGGATTGATGAGATGTTCCAGGGATATTTTTCCAAGGTGGCTAAGTGTCTTGAGTTTTCATGGCACACTATGGTTGATGATGTCATTTTGAATCACCGACAGGTCAAAGCTTCAGCTCATGCCCAGAACACTAACCAACTGAGGGTGGATCTTTTAGCCTATCTTTCCAACCAACCCCCATTTGATACTTCTTTCTTTGAAGCCTATCATTGTAGATCAGCTTTAGGTCCATCCTTACCATGCCTAACTCATTATCAACAAATGGCTCATAGGTATGATGCTTATATTTCCCTTTTTCAATCTAACCCAAAAGTCATTTTACCCCTTCTTTTCCAACCTCAAGGATCTCCTCAAATTCCTATCTTTACTCATTGTTCTTTTATTGAAGATAGAGTTTTTCTACCTCCTGATCCTTGTCCTTCCCCATCCCCTGACATTCTATCAACTTTTCCTGCTTATCTTTTAACGTCTTTCTTAACAGAATCTCCTAAATTTTCAGCCAATCCATCTTTAATCCATTCTTCATTTTATGATTTTGCCTATCCATCACTTCATCCTCTTTCATTAGTTCCCCTTCCATCTCCTAACACTTCTATCCCTAATCCTCCTCAGTTGGTTAGTGTGTATCCAGGATTTGATTAGAAGATTCTTCGAAGAAGAGGCTGGAGTTCAAATGATTCCCTTACTGGACCTCAAATCAATTGGCCATTGATCCCAGGAGAATGGATAAGTGCTAGTCAGGCTTATCAGAATTATCTGCATTTTGCTCAGCAGTATTCTCAATCTGCAGATCCTTGTGTGCGCTTAACTGCTCATTTTACTTGGTACCTGGCGTATATGCATAGGCATTCTCATAATGATTCAAAGCCTATTCCAAAGTTGTGCATGAATGTCAATGTGAGCATTGATTCCCAGCAATTGGATGTATTGTACTTTCATGCCCTCTGTTTGTCTAACAGATACCTTGTCTTGTTGGAAAGGATGTGCTGCCTTCAATTTTTTCAGAATCCTCCCAAGACATTTGTAGATGAATCCTTATCCATGGATCGTTTTCGAAATCACCAATATTTCAAGAGGGATCATCTTCATTGATACCTTTGCCATGTATGGTGGATGATTTTTAATGATAAAACTCTTTTTTTGGAGGAGTCATTCAGATGGTTATGTTGTGTGTAGTGTTTGTGTTGTGGGTTAATTTATGTGATAAGATCGTGGTGGTTGCCTATTCGATTTGCTTTCATGCGAGCTACATTTTAGAGAATTGTGGTGATGGTGTTGCTGGTTGGATAGTTGAAGATACTGATGCAGAAGAAGAAGAAACCTCTTATATCCTTTATAAGTTTGTTGTGATTTCCAGTTTGATAAGAAGTATTAATGTATAAAAGGTTTTCCTTTCGTTGTATTTTTATATCAGATACAGGTTATAAGTTGGGGTCGTGGTTGGATGGACTGTTTTTGAAGATTTATTGAAGATCAAAGTTGAGCTTTTGAATGAACTTGTATTCCCTTTTTCCTAGGTCGCGAGGACGCTTCCTTATTCAGTGTGGGGATATGTTGAGTGTTGAAATGACCTATTTTTTGGCTGATTTTTGTTGTTTTTGAGAGCTGAATGGTTGATTTTATGAGATGATTGATTGGTTTGGAAGTGGTTTGAGAGTGTTTTGGATAGGTTGGAATAGTTTTATTAAGCTCATGATGTTTATTAGTAGAGATGTGAAGTTCTGATGATGTTGTGATTGGTTCTGTTGAGCTTCTGTTTTATTCTATTTTGTTCTGTTTTCTCTCTATAAGGAGGGATGGAGTATTGATTGAAAGGGTTTGAGATTGTTTGAAAGCTTATTGAGTGATTTTTGATGGTTTGGAATAGTTTTGGTATGAGTTATGTGGTTCTGATGCTTTTTGTTGACCTTCTGTAACTCTCTGGTGAGCTTCTGTAGACCTTCTGTATGCTTCTGTATGTGTTCTGATGGATGAGAGTGTAGCTTGGGAAAGTTTTCTAGCCTTGGAAAGAGGTGAATACAAGTGCAAAAGAGCTAAAAGAAGTCAAAGAAGTAGCTATTGAAGACTCAAGTGAAGACTGGAGTGAAATGACAGTGGTGAGCTACGAAAGGACACTGTAGTGGCTCTGGTGCCTCTTCATATCAGACATACCTCTTGGGAGGGGTATCCACGACCTAAGAAGGCTTATTGAGAGTGATTATTGAGCATTGTAGTGAGGATATGATGTATTATTGATGGAGAGAGAGAGAGAGAGAGTCAGAGATAGCCAATTTTATTAAAACAGAGTGATTGTATATGAGAGATTGAGAGAGAAGACTATGAAGACATTGAAGATGAATACTATGTGATGTATTTCCATTCAAAGATGGTGTATTCCTTTTCTTTCTTTGTTCTACTGATGGATTTTGTGAAGATATTGAAGAATACTAATAAAAAAGCTTGTTGATGTTACAAGATAGATTTTCTTGCAAGAGAATTCCCTTTTCCTTGGTGTTCCTCTTGGGGCTCCACTAGGCAATACATAAATTCCCTTAACTTGGCAAATCAGCCCAAGAAGGGTGATGTAGCAGGATGTCTGCTCATCCTCTTGCAAGTTAGACTTGCGCTAGAACTTGCCAAAAAGGAGTGGCAACTCTCCTTTGTGATTTAACACAACCATGCAACATTGCAACTTGTTGCATAGGAGTTGCATTTGACTTGTGGGATCATCTTTCCCATCAATCGGTATTTCTTGGTCAAGAAATATGTTTAGTCAAGACGTAGCATTTGGGGTGTCTTCTTACCCAATGCAGCCCCTAACCTTACTAGGCTAATAATGTTTGGCCCTAGGGTTTCTAAACTTAATCGAAAGTTTAGTATTAGGTCGATCGATCCTTAGGGTAAAACCCTAGATCATTATTATATGGGCGTCCAATTAACCCAAACTTTCCATTAATGTGGGTAGGACGTTTGGGTTCGAAAGTCTCGACTTGGCATCCCAAGTGCGATACTAGGCAGAATTTCTAACGTGCTAAACCCTAGCTAGCACTTTGAGGTATTCATTGTACTAACTACTTAGGCTTTTAAGAATCCCTTGAGGGCTATACCCTTACAAGTGATCTAGCCAAATCGGTCTACTTGTCTTGTGACAACAAGCGATCTTTTCTTAAAGATGCTAAACTTGTTCTAAAGGTGTAAATAGTTGCAAGACATCACAATACGTGTAAATATGCGATTCATTACTTCTATGCAACTATAAGGTTTGCAATTTCCATTTCTTTTCCTTGCTAAATAGAATTATCCCCCATTGGACGATCAGTTTATGACTAAGAGAGAACTACAAGACTTTCCAGATCTTCTTAAGGACTATGTATCCCCTCTATAGTTAAGGTCAACTGTTTAGAAGCCAGAGGGATGTCACTAAATTAATTGCTTATTAGGAATTATCTATTTAATAAATTCATGTCAATAAATTAATGACTCACTTTTCTTAAAGTGTTGATGATGATCTAGCATGGCCATGAGACCATTTAGAGACCAGTATTCCTAGTGCATCACTTAATGGGGTGATCAGAGCACTGTGATTGGGATATCTGGTACAGGTAGTACAAGTTATGAAGGGGGAAAGAAGTGTCTGCCAAGTGTAAGAGTGTACACAAGAACCAAGGAGTTACACATAAATGAATATGGATTGAGTTCTAAGAAGAGGAAGTGCATTAGCATTGTGTATATGTATTTATGTGTGCATCCAGGGATGCCTGGAAATGTTTACTTGTGTGTAATGAGCATTGCATTCATTTGGGGTCATGCTCTCCTCTACAAGTCAAGATTTAAGGTCATTTCTTTCATTAAGAAAGACAAGAGAGGGAATTCTCTCACTAAGAAAGACAAGAGATGTGATCCTCTGGAAGTGAGGAGAGAAGTTATTTTCTCTTTCTAAGGTCTAAAATGACACAAGATTTTATGTGGAATTCAATCTTAAGGTTAACGCCTAAAGCAATCTAATGAAATCTCCTCATCTATGACTCAAGGTGGTTGCATGGACCACAAGTTAAGAGTACAGTTTAAAAAGTTGTAGCTCCGATGGTTATTGTAATATTTTTGCTCGAAATATTAAAGAATCTTGATCACCACATGCCCGCGAAAAAGCCGTGCAAAGTCATCTCCCGCAATGGAATAATGATAGTGACAAAGTCCTTACCCCGCACGCGCAATAATGAGCCCATCCGCATTGTGCAAATGAGGCTGGGGCTTAAAAACCACAAGTCGCACAAGAAACACCCCTTACATAAAGGCAAATGGATAAATGATTAAAGTAGTGCAAATTTTTTTATTAATTACCCCTCCCCTCAGCTAATGCATGGCAAGGGGAGAGGGAGTGTGTGGAGGAGTGAGTTAAGTGGAGAGAGGGAGGAGTGTGGTGTGGGGATGCATGAGGGAGGGAAGGCATGAAGCCCTCCACGTGGTGGATCTCCCCCCCCTTACACACTATAAAACCTCCCCCTTAAGCTTGGGGGAGGTACGAAGGGAGAGAAGAGGATTTGGACGCCGTGTAGTAGCCTGCCATCGTCGCCTTACAATGCCACGCAGCCACCATCGCCACCGCCGTGAGGACCCCACCAGGCTGCCGCCTACTGCCGCCGCCCATCCCCCGCCATCATCGTCATCAATCTTCTCTCCTCCAATCATTACCCTCCCCCTCCACGTCATTCTGAAGAAGCTTCTTAAGATAAGCTCCCATAGGTCTTGTGCACGCGGCCTTTTCACCATTTCTTAAAACCCATATCTAGAAAGGGAATTCCTGCGCGAGGGGAAAATAGGCAGATTGGGAGGTTGAGTTGCCAAGCTTGGAAGGAATTCGGAGATCTCATAGAGGTAAGGACAAACCGTGGAGTCCAAATTCCACAACATCAATGATGGCTCCAAAACAAAAGATGCAAGGCGCACGCGCGGAAGTCTCCAACCCGAGTATACGCATGGACATCCCTACGAGCCCACAAGCCCAGGTTCTTAAAAGAATGATTTCGCATTTAAGCAATGCATTAGGCATGTTAAATTTCATGGGAAGAATGCATTTACGCATGTTCAAATTCACGTAGCCTAGTTAAAATACATTTGGGAATTTATCCCCTTGGACGATCTATGAAAATTTGTGCATGGCATGCATTTCCAAAGTTATGAATGTAAATTACTTATCCATCTTATGAGCTAGTTGCATGTTGCCCTTTTCATGTATTTCTAAAGTGACAAGCCTAAACACATATTGCTTAGGTTTAAAAGGATGAAAGATTTGTTTAAATTCACCTTTGTCTTCCTTGTAAGAAAGAACAAGAGTATCTTGCATTAGACAATAACTTCCTTGTTGTGATTCGCATGAGAAAATCGTTAACATCCATTAGATGTTGTCCAAAGAATTGCATGTCATGAAAATAAAACCATGGACTTGCATGTTGCATGTTAAGATGCTTGTAGAATGGATTAAGTCAACATTAGACTTATAATATTCGTCATGCATGAACTTCATTTATCAAAGTTGTATCTAGAAAAGGTTACATGTCACATATTCGTCATGCATGAACTTCATTTATCAAAGTTGCTTCTAGAAAAGGTTGCATATCATATTAAAGCCTGAAATTCAATTGCATCAAACGAAAGGTTGTAGGCTTGAGACCGGAGTGGTCCATCATCTTGGGAGTGGCGGCCACAGGACATATTTGGAGGACTTTTTAAGTTTTTCTTTTGTTTTGCTTGTTTGGTTTTTTGAAATATTCTTTGTACTGACAATCATGTTTCTAACAGTTAGCATTTTGCTTTCTTTGCAGCACTCCATTACAAATTGTGATCCGTCTGGCCTTGAGACTCGATATGCAGAGAAGCATAGTCTCAATGCATTGATTGACCGATTGTATAGACGCGGCGGCCCTGTAAGTCACTCATCTTTCTTGTCCGTAGTTACCATGAGATATTTGAATGCATTATTGTATGGTGGACTGATGTATTGTTTCTTTTTCTGCAGAGTCTGTTCGATGCTCCTTTGCAGTGGGACGAGCTTTCAGGGGACGAGGATGCGTAGCTCGCCCTTGGATCCCTGGAGCTCACACACCTTTATTTTTAAGTCGCCTGATCTATGTAGATATGTTCTATGTATTAGTGATATCCTGTCATGACTGTACCAATCGCTTTTTATGCGATCATCTATTTATTTCATGTATCAGTTTTATGATTTCAGTATACATTCTTTTTGTTTGCAAGCGCTTTGTACACAGTAGTGCAGAAACTATTTTGTATAGCTCTCATAAAGCACACAGTACTATATGTGCCCTGTCACAATTTTTTTAATATCCCTGTTACCGTCGCTATTAGCATCGCAAATTTTATTGCTGGCATCGCTGTGCACGTCGCAAACCGTCGCTATTAGTGTCGACGCTGATAGCGACGCCAATAGCGACGCTAATAGCGATGCCAATACCGACGTTTCTATGGCGTCATTAATAACGATGATTTTTGCGATGACGGTGGCAAATTTTTTTGTTTGTATTTTCGTCGCTCTAAACGTCGGTATAAGGCCTATATCTTGTAGTGAATTAGACAACTAAAGCAACCCTGAGGAAAGTGCCATGGATGTGGCCATGGGTCTGTCCTACGGATGGGTGGTCCCAGTTGGCCGGGAACTTTTCTCAAAGGAAATGAACAGCAAGGAATGTTGACCTAGAGTCTAGGATACAAGAATCCCGATTTATGTTGTTTTAGGGGAACGGAATGGGACTAAGCCTTCTGGGCAGAGAGGTCTAGCTTTGCATTCCTCTCGTTTCCCATTTTCCTTGAACCAAGTACAGCATGAATCCGCTTTGGCCCTGACGTTTCTGTGTAAAGTAGTTCGCCGCCTGGGGTTCGACGCTAGTGGCAGACTCGGGAAGACCTAGATCGCAAACCCCGTGACGTTCCATGGGAGTGCCGCGCGTCGCTTTCTAGACTCTCTTCCCGATGGGCTGCGAAGATGTGTCCTACGAGCGAACAGGTGGACACATTACAGTTGGTATCAGAGCGGCGAACCAACAAGGAACTAATATTTACAAGAAGACTTAATGAGGAGAAGTAGAGAAAATGTTGATGTTAAGAACATTTCCTTGCTAATTGATGGTGTCTTGCAGAGTTGCGAAGCATGGAACAGATTCTTGGTGTTCTAGGTCATGTTTATGACCGCGATGCGTGCCTCGAATTATCGATGGAGGATCGATATGATGAATATCCTAGACCGCATCTACAATCCTTCACCCCTGTACGTGGAACGGAGATGGACGGGTGATTCAGGAATCTATTACATAGCTACCCACCGATTTGCGTACCTTCGAACCAACCTAAAGAGAATCAATTGGTTGGAGGACCTGAAGATCGTGAAGCTGTTCATCTTTGTTGAGGCACACGCAAACACAACCCTACATGTTGGAAGTCGGAAGGTCAAGCTGAACACGTATGTGTACAAGGAAGTGACCCGAATAATCCCTACCAATAGAATCAAGGTGTTGGGATGTTACAAGAAGAATGGGTACCAAAGGAAAGGATACCCTAATCTTCCAATGACCTATCGATTCTTGAAGATCCATGACCCAAATCCATATTATTACCCAGTTCCCGTAGCTGAATGCAACACAACCTTATTCTCCCCAAATTAATGTATCATCTTGTTCCATCTCCCCAAGAATAATTGTACTCCGAAAGGGCTATGCCCATATGAATGAAATAAGGCTCTTTTTATCAATGATTTTCTTGACTATGAGTATTGATAAAAAAGTTAAGTAATTAGGTCTCTTGGCTGAAAGCTGAATTGGGCATGAAATGTAATGTGAGAGATGTCTAGCGAGTTGTTAACATTAAAAATCTCAATGCCCAGGCACAACCTCAAGTGCAGATTCTTAGTCCGACCCCTACACCAAGTACAGCCGTGATTCAGGAGAAGAAGTTTCTTCTCAAGTAGATCAAGCCACTAGAATTCGATGGCAAAGAAAGGTTCGTTCAAACTGATGCCAAGATTTAGATCAAATCCATGGAGGATTACTTCGAAGCGACAGGTACTGCACCTGCTAACGAGGCTATGCTCGCCAAGTTGAAGCTTACCAGTGAAGCAAGACTTTGGTGGAAGCAATGGTGCAGAGACCAAGAGATCTCGAAAGGGTCTGTTACTTGGGAGAAACTGAAAAGAGCCATGCAAGGAAGATACTTACCACCTGCATACCGCACGTAGAAGATGAACGAGTTCTATGAGCTGAAACAGCTTGGTTTATCTCTTGATGCATACTACTCAAAGTTCTCTCTCTTTTGAAGTATGTGCCACAAATGGATATGACACAACAGGTGTCAAAGTTTTGTGCCGGATTAAACCCACCTGTAAACACTCGCCTCGAGTCGATGCGCCCAACAGATCTTCATGACGCACTCATTCGAGCTGCATCCATAATTCAGGTGGTGTAGACCAGGCCAAGAAATAACAAGACTTGGTCTTATAGGGATCAAAACAAAGGAGTATATAGGTCCGAGGCGAAGAGAGTTCAAGGTCAAAACTAGGGACAAAGGAAGAAAGCAAGGACCGATAATGTCAATAACTTTGTTCCTACCCAAGGTAATGGCCGCAACCTCTGTTGCTTCCATTGCAACGAGCCCGGTCATTTCAAAAGGCAATGTCCCAAGCTTGGCGGAGGACAACGTCAAGGACCATTCCAAGGAACTGCCCGTGGCCAAGGAGCCGCCACCCAGAGCAGAGGAAGAACCGCTTGTGTTGCCAACAAGGAGATGTGCGATTAAAAAGACCTGACCATGGAAGCAGACTTTGAGAGGGCAACAGTCCATGCCGCCCTTCACAAGAAAGGCCCAAATCGCCAATTTTCGATGATTTAGACACCATCAGATTATCAAGGTAAAGGCTTCAAAACCTTGATTAATTGTGGCAGTACACATTCCTCTATCTCACCAGTTTGTGCAAGAAGACTAGGGATAGCCACAATAGATGCACCTACCTTGCTTGTGAAATTAGCAAATGGTCGTGAGGTCACTTGTACCAGGCAAACTGCTAAGGTGGAATTCCTACTGGGAGAAAAGTCGACTTCGGTCAGATTCAGGGTTATGAACCTAGGTATCCATGAGTGTTTGCTCGAAATGGATTGGCTTAAACCTAATGATGTCCACATTCATTGTGGAAAGAGCCAAGTTTCCTTTCGAAACTCTGAAAGGGAATTGGTCACAACTCCAGGAGAGGTTGGAAAACTGAAAATTCAATTGGCCAAAGCTTCTGGATAATAAAGAGAGTTAGAAAGGGACTACCTGTCTACTTGATTAAGCTAAATAAGCTAGATCAGAATCAGGAGTCTAGTGAAGAACCTTCATGGCTAAAGGAGTACACAGACGTATTTCTTGAAGAGTTGACAGAACTTCTGTCTCAAAGGGAAGTTGATCATGAAATCAAGCTAGTGCCAGGAGCTGCGCCAATTGCAAAGAGGCCATATAGAATGTCCATCCCGAAAGCAATTGAGCTAAAGGAGCAACTCAAGCAACCGTTAGATCAGGGATACATCCATCCTAGCATCTCACCATGGGGAGCTCCAGTGCTGTTCCAGAAGAAGAAGGATGGAACGCTTCGGCTATGTATTGATTGCAGAGGGTTGAACCAATCAACCATTAAGAACAAATATACTATTCCAAAAATAGATGAACTTCCTGACTGTCTTCAAGGTGCGAAGATCTTCTCCAAGATTGATCTCAGGTCTGGATACTATCAGATAAGGATCAAGGAAGAAGATGTCCCAAAGACGGCATTCAGCACAAGATATGGACACTTTGAGTTCCTAGTCATGTCGTTCTGGTTGACAAATGCAACTGCCACCTTCAATAGGCTAATGTAGGATATCTTTAGGCCATATCTTGATGACTTCGTACTCGTCTTTTTTGACAATACCTTAGTCTACTCCAAACAGGAAGAAGATCATGAACCCCAACTTTGCATTGTCCTTGAGACAATCAGGGCACACAAGCTTTATGCCAAGAAGAAGAAGTGTGCATTCTTCAAACGACAGATTGAATATCTGGGATTCATTATTTCAGCTAAAGAAATTTCAGTAGACCCGTCCAAGGTGAGAGATGTTCTAGAATGGCCAATACCAACAACTTTCAAGGAAATACACAATTTTCTTGGATTGACAGGATGGTACAGAGTCTTTATAAAAAACTATGCTTTGATTGCAGTGTCCCTGACCGATCTACTGAAGAAGCAAACATCAATTGTATGGTCAAGTGCTGAACAATCTAGCTTTGATAAACTAAAGCAAAGTTTGGTATCAGCACCTATGCTAAAACTTTCGGATCTTAGTAAGGAGTTTGAAGTAATAACTGATGTTAGCACACTTGCCTTAGGATGTGTGCTTATGCAGGAAGGTCATCCTGTAGCATACTCTTCAAGGAAACTGAAGAGCCATGAGAGAAACTATGCTACCCATGATCTAAAGCTGTTAGCTGACATCCATGCTCTCAAGCTTTGGAGACACTACTTGTTGGGTAATAAGTTTACCCTAGTGACGGATCATAAAAGTCTCAAGTGGATCTTTACCCAGAATGAGCTCAACATGAGGCAACGTCGATGGATTGAAGTGCTGGAGGAATATGATTTTGAAATCAAATACCGACATGGAAAGGAGAGTGTAGTTGCCAATGCACTTAGTCGCAAGGCATTTCTAAATTCTCTAATCTTGCAAGATCCATCAACAGCTAGATCTCTAGCCACAAAGGTATCCATGCTAAACAACCCAATACTTGAGCTAGCCAGAGAAAAGGCATGCCATAATCCAACTTATCAAAAGATGCTAAGGGAGATCCCTATCAAGGATCAAGACCCGAAGCTATAGGCTAAGTATCAAGAATTCTCTATCAATAGTAGACTTGTCTACTATAGAACGAGATTATGTATACCGGAAAGCCAGTCACTCAAACAGAAAATACTTTGGGAAGCTCATGACTCCCCTTTTTCAGGACATCATGGCTGTGCCAAGACCCTCAATGCAGTCAGAAAGAGCTATTATTGGGAGAGGCTTAAAGGTGATGTTCTCAAATATTTCACTGAATGTTTGTCTTGTCAACGCATTAAGGTTGAACATGTCAAAATGCCAAGGAAGTTGCAACCACTTGACATTCCCTAAATGAAATGGGAATTCATCAGTATGGACTTTGTTGTTGGCCTACCCCAATTTCAGGGAGGATACAACTCCATCATGGTTGTGGTGGATATGCTCACCAAGGTTGCACATCCTATTCCTGTTAAGACAAACTATAAAGCCTCAGACATTGCAAGGTTATTTATCAAGGAGATATTCAAACTGCACGGGTTACCCAGAAGAATCATTAGTGATCGTGACTCTCTCTTCACATCACACTTTGGAAAGCTATCTTCGAAGCCATTGGGACTCAACTTTGTTTCAGTACAGCTTACCATCCCCAAACCGATGGTCAAACGGAGCGAGTCAACCAAGTTATCGAGGATATGCTAAGGGCACACTATTGTCGCAAACCCAAAAAGTGGATTCAATACTTGCCACTGGTTGAGTTTGCCTACAATGCTTCCTACTAACAAAGCATTCAGATGACCCCTTTTCAAGCATTGTATGGGCATGACTGTCGAAGCCCTTTAAACTTCTCGGATCCAACCTTAAGGGTTGAAGCTTCAAAGCAGATGCTGGAAGATATGGATGACCACATGAATTCAATAAGACAGGACATCCAAGCCACCAAGGATAGATAGAAGGCATACGTGGATTTGAAACGTCAAGATAGATCCTTCACTGAAGGAGATATGGTCTTCATTTGCGTACGCCCAAAGAAGAGTTCCCTATCCTTAGGTGAATGCAAGAAGCTAAGTCCAAGGTATTGTGGACCCTACAAGATTCTCAAGTGCCTAGGGCCTAATGCTTATAGACTTCAACTCCCTGAGAACCTAAAAGTTCATAATGTATTCCATATCAGCCTACTGAAGAAGTATGTACCTAATCCTAGTCACGTACTTGATGATCAACAAGTTGTAATGCCTAGCCAAGAAGTCCTTGAGCTATGGCCTAACAGAATCTTAGATGTTAGGGAGAGACAATTGAAATCTAGAACCTTGAGAGAATGTCTTGTCCAGTGAAAAGATTATCCCGAGGAGGATGCCAATTGGATGGATGAAAGTACTCTCAACCAACAATATCCCCACTTCTTCTTGAGATGAGGGCATCTCGATTCCTCCAAAGCAAAGAGAATGTAATATTTCCGCTTGAAATATTAAAGAACCTTGATCACCACACGCCCACCCAAAAGCCATGCAAAGTCATCTCCCGCAACGGAATAATGATAGTGACAAAGTCCTTACCTCGCATGCGCAATAATGAGCCCATCTGCATTGTGCAAATGAGGCCGGGGCTTAAAAACCACAAGCCGCACAAGAAACACCCCTTACATAAAGGCAAATGGATAAATGATTAAAGTAGTGCAAATTTTTTTATTAATTACCCCTCCCCTCAGCCGATGCATGGCAAGGGGACAGGGAGTGTGTGGAGGAGTGAGTTAAGTGGAGAGAGGGAGGAGTGTGGTGTTGGGATGCATGAGGGAGGGAAGGCATGAAGCCCTCCATGTGGTGGATCTCCCCCCACCTTACACACTATAAAACCTCCCCATTAATCTTGGGAGAGGTACGAAGGAAGAGAAGAGGATTTGGATGCCCTGCAACAGCTCGCTATTGTCTCCTTACAACGCCATGCAGCCGCCATCGCCACCGCCGACCGCTAGGCTGTCGCTTGCTGCCGCCGCCCATCCCCCACCATCATCATCATCAATCTCCTCTCCTCCAATCATTACCCTCCCCCTCCATGTCATTCTGAAGAAGCAGAAGCTTCTTTAGAAGGTTCTTAAGATAAGCTCCCATAGGCCTTGTGCACGCGGCCTTTTCCCCGTTTCTTAAAACCCATATCTGGAAAGGGAATTCCTGCGCGAGGGGAAAATAGGAAGATTAGGAGGCTGAGTTGCCAAGCTTGGAAGGAATTCGGAGATCGCATAGAGGCAAGGACAAACCGTGGAGTCCAAATTCCACAACATCAACGATGGCTCCAAAACAAAAGATGCAAGGTGCACGCGTGGAAGTCTCCAATCCGTGCATACGCATCGACATTCCTACGAGCCCACAAGCCCAGGTTCTTAAAAGAATGATTCCGCATTTAAGCGATGCATTAGGCACGTTAAATTTCATGGGAAGAATGCATTTACGCATGTTCAAATTCACGTAGCCAAGTTAAAATACATTTGGAAATTTATCTCCTTGGATGATCTATGAAAATTTGTGCATGGCATGCATTTCGAAGGTTATGAATGTAAATTACTTATCCGTCTTACGAGCTTAGTTGCATGTTGCCCTTTTCGTGCATTTCTAAAGTGACAAGCCTAAACATATATTGCTTAGGTTTAAAAGGATGAAAGATTTGTTTAAATTCACCTTTGACTTCCTTGTAAGAAAGAACAAGCGTATCTTGCATTTAGACAATAACTTCCTTGTTGTGATTTGCATGAGAAAATCATTAACATCCGTTAGATGTTGTCCAAAGAATTGCATGTCATGAAAATAAAACCATGGACTTGCATGTTGCATGCTAAGATGCTTGTAGAATGGATTAAGTCAACATTAGTCTTATAATATTCGCCATGCATGAACTTCATTTATTGAAGTTGTATCTAGAAAAGGTTGCATGTCACATATTCGTCATGCATGAACTTCATTTATCGAAGTTGCATCTAGAAAAGGGTGCATGTCATATTAAAGCCTGAAATTCAATTGCATCAAATGAAAGGTTGTAGGCAAAACTCTTGATGTAAATCTATGTAGAATTTATGCAAGTTATTTCCCAAGTTGTCAATCATCATGATTTTAACGAGGAAAATAAATGGAAATTGCAAACCTTATAGTTGCATAGAAGTAATGAATCACATATTTACACATATTGTGATGTCTTGCAACTATTTACACCTTTAGAACAAGTTTAGCATCTTTAAGAAAAGATCGCTTCTTATCGCAAGACAAGTAGAGTGATTTGGCTAGATCACTTGTAAGGGTATAACCCTCAAGGGATTCTTAAAAGCCTAAGTAGTTAGTACAATGAATACCTCAAAGTGCTAGCTAGGGTTTAGCACCTTAGAAATTCTGCCTAGTATCGCACTTGGGATGCCAAGTCAAGACTTTCGAACCCAAACGTCCTACCCACATTCACAGAAAGTTTGGGTTAATTGGACGCCCATATAATAACGATCTAGGGTTTTGCCCTAAGGATCGATCGACCTAATACTAAAATTCCGATTAAGTTTAGAAACCCTAGGGCCCAACGTTATTGGCCTAGTAAGGTTAGGGGCAATGTTGGGTAAGAAGACACCCCAAATGCTATGTCTTGACTAAACATATTTCTTGACCAAGAAACGCCGATTGATGGGAAAGATGATCCCACAAGTCAAATGCAACTCCTATGCAACAAGTTTCAACGTCGCATGGTTGTGTTAAATCACAAAGTAGAGTTGCCACTCCTTGTTGGCAAGTTCTAGCGCAAGTCTAACTTGCAAGAGGCTGAGTAGACATCCTGCTACATCACCCTTCTTGGGCTGATTTGCTAAGTTAAGGGAAGTTATGTATTGCCTAGTAAGCAAAGGATCAATCAAGTTAGAGCGATATGGTCGCCAATATTTACTATCTTAACTTACGAAACCTAAGGTGTTGGTTAATTTGTGTTAACAAGGTATAACCCTAACCCAAGGATAAAAGGGTAAACAACAAACCCTTGGGGATCTTTCCAAGTCGCAATTGATCCTAGATCGAATGTTGGATACATTCGGAGAGAAGGATTCACTCCTTAGCAATTGGCCAAAAAAACGACCACTGGATTGATTGTGTTTGTACAGTTTAGGAGCACTGTTTGTATTGCTTTGCTCAATGAACTAAAGATGGAAAAATAATTAATGCTTCAGGTTGAAGGCCTGGAGGGAGAGGCAGCATCAGTTACCCCCGACTGTCTGCCTGACCCTAACCAAGGGGATTGTTAGCCGCGCCGGGAACGTGGACCGAACTCACCGCGAGAGGTCTCTCCGTTGGGTGCTACTTGGAGCAAGAGGACGCTTGGGTGCCAGAGGGGGCTCTGGCCGTAAATCCCTTGCCATCTGGGCCCTGCACAAGCAGCCCACGTGACTCGGGATTGGATTTCGAGGCCCGCATACTAGTCTACGGGTGAAAACTTGGATTAGTAATCCCTTTGGATTGCTGGATTGCCTTCGGGCGGATTATGGATTGCCTTCGGGTGGATTATGGATTAGCCTTCAGGCTGGATTATTATGATGTATTCCAAAGACTGATCAATAAGATAACTTGTTGAAAAGGAACTTGTTTGACACTGTTTTTCTATGTCAGTGCTAAGATTATGTAAAGGAACCAGTGACTAATTGGCTAATTAAGGAAGCTGTTTTATTCGTGTCCAACTAAATGTGGTAGTAATTAGACAACTAAAGCAACCCTAAGGAAAGTGCAGTGGATGTGGCCATGGGTCCGTCCTACGGATGGGTGGTCCCGGTTGGCCGGGAACTTTTCTCGAAGGAAATGAACAGCAAGGAACGTTTACCTAGAGTCTAGGATACAAGAATCCCGATTTATGTTTTAGGGGGAACGGAATGGGACTAAGCCTTATGGGCAGAGAGGTCAACCTTTGCATCCCTCTCATTTTCCATTCTCCTTGAACCAAGTGCACCGCTTCGACCCTGACGTTTCTGCGTAAAGTAGTTTGCCTGGGGTTCGACGCTAGCTACCGTTCTAGGAATTTGACCACTAGGAAAAAATCCTGATTCAGGTCGGTCCTAAGTGGGAATGGCCAGAATGCTTCCACTTCGTGGCAGACTTGGGAAGACCTAGATCGCAAACCCCGTGACATTCCGTGGGAGTGCCGAGCGGCGCTTTTTGAACTCTCTTCCCGATGGGCTGCTAAGACGTATCCTACGAGCGAACAGGTGGACACGTTACAGTTATCTGTACTATTCACCATATTTCTTAGAATCTTTGGCCCATTTGAGTGCCAAAGGCACACCTATCAAAGTTGGTAGAGTTACTGAATGAGAAGATTTAGATGGGCATTCTTGAACCATCTTCAGCACCCTAGTTGAATCACTAGGTTACTGTGCCAAAAAGAAAAGGTTATTTGAGTAGGATTTCTAGCTAGTAAATAGAGTGTTGATCAAGAATGTTGGTGTAGGTCTAGTTGTGGATGATTTTGTAGGGGCTTTCACTAGTCAGAGCTATTTATTCTCTTAGCAATTTGTACTCTAGGTATGATCGGTTACAACTTGCCTTGGAGAGTAGAGACTTGACTACTATGAAGATGCCATTGGGCCTTGTTCGAATGTGCACTTTATTGTAGGGAACCACAAATTCAGTGGCTCATATGATGAATGCTATGAACAAGGTCTTCCATAACTTTATTCCACAACTAACTGTACCTTTTTTAGATGATGTGACTATTGAAGGTTGTGTAGAGAAGGAAAAAGATGAGTCTTTGGATGCTTCTAGTTGTAGACACTTTGTTCTTGGGTATATTATGGATTGTGACAAAATTTTGACTAGATTAAAGGAGGTTAATTTGACCTTATCAGGACTGAAGTCTATTTTTTGAGTAAATGAGGAGCTTATAGTTGGACACATGTGTGGTTCTTATGGTAGGAAGCCATCTCTAGCCAAGGTGGATGCCATTAAATAGATTGTAGAGTTTTGTATATCTATTTCTAAGGTGATGATATTTCTTGAAGCATGTGTATTTTATAATATATGTATTCCACATTTTTCCATGTTGTAGATATTTTGTATTAGTTGCTTTGCAAGGGGGAAAAAATCTTTTGGACTGAAAGTCATGCTAGAGGTATAAGAAAGCTCAAATAGTTATTGCAAGTTGCTCTAGCTCTTAGGAAGGCTGATTATGCTTGTGAGAGACCTATTGTGATCATAGTTTTCACTACTTCTATTGGGATAGGATGGGCTATTGGCCACGATAATGAAGAATACATGTATGCAATTCACTTTGGAGCAAAGGTCTTAAATGAAAGGTAGTCTAGGAATCCACAAATCAAGTGAGAGATTTGGGGTATTGTGAGCGTACTCAAATGTTATAAGGAGTATTTTATTGGTGCTACAGTAGTCATGGAGACTAATTTCTTACCTCTATTGGGGATGGTTACTAGTTGTTCTACCCCCAATATAGCAATGCTTCATTAGATTACATATATTAATCCACTAAATTCGTAGTTTAAGCACATCATAGGAAAGAGAGAATCCAATCACTCATATGCTTTTGAGAGCTAGGTTCGATGATGAGGAGTTACTCCTTGTAGAGGATGGAGAGGCTAACACTTCAACCAAGGTTGATCACTTGTGGCATGTATATTCTTTTGAGAGTTTTTGAGAAGAGCTTTATTGAGATGAGTGGTTGCAGATTGGATGGTATTTGAGTATTCTCACTAAATAGGTTGAATGGTAGGATATGGAGTATGGGAAGATAGGTGTAAGACATAGCTATGGTTATTTCTTATAGGATGGGTTACTTTAGAAGCCTCCTAATAAGAGAGGTTGAATTCCCTTGTGTGTAGTTTGTGACAAACCTACGTAGCTATAGGTTATGCGTGAGTTTCATGAAAGTGTATGGGCTGGTCATAGAGGAATATGGGCTACTTATGAGAAGATTAAAGATCGCTATTGGTGGAAAGGAATGTATAAGGGTGTATCAGACTTTGTGGAGACATGCAGGGAGTGCCAATTGTACTCTTCATTGAATCATAAGGATGAGTTGTATCTAACGTATCCACTTTGTATGCATTATGAGTGGGTCATTGATTCGATTAGTATGTCAATTGGGCTTTGATAGACGAGGTATATTATGCTTGCAAGGGAAGATCTTACCACCAATGAGGTTGAGGAAAGAGCACTCACAATGAAGACTATTAGTGGCATATGCAGGTTTTTGCTTGAGGAGATCTTTTGCAAATATGGTTGTGTGGATAACATTACTACAAATCCTGGAAACTTGGATGCAAATGAGGCTAGGGAATTCTTCTCTAGACATGGCATTGAATTGGCTTTAACTTTTGCGTAGAATCTAGAGAGAAATGGCAAGAGTAAAAGAGATCATCCATCTATAGTAAAGGATTTGGCTAAAGCTTGTGGTGGAAAGATTGGAGATTATAGTGGATGTTTCCCTATGCTCTTTGGGAAAATTATTGTACTACTCACAATGTAAGAATAGGCTATATGCCTTTGGAGTTGATATATGGGTAAAAGTGAGTTATGTCAATAGAGCCTTGTGCATTTCCTTGGAGTGTTTTACGTTGTCAAGGGGATGTGTCTAGAGAGGAGCTCTTAACTCTTCACATTTAACAACTTGAGTGAAGGAAAAAGTATGTATATTGTGTAGTGCAAAGGCTCAAAGAATCTAGGCTACAAAATAAAGACGGGTTTGATAGCAAGCGTAGGCTATGAGCTAGAGTAGTGAAAGAGGGAGAGTGGGCATTAGTGTATGATGATAGATTGGACAATCAGCATAGCACTGTTTGCAAGATTGCAAGAAGGTGGTTTGGACCTTATAGGGTAAAGCATGCATATGACAATGTACTTATGAGCTGACTGAGCTTGATGGGATTAAAACTTTGAAGACACCAATTGTAGGCAAGCAGATCAAAATGAGGAGAGATGAAGCTAAATATGCAGTGGAACATCTAGTTGAGAATGAACCTATAGCTCGAGAGCTTGATGAGGGTGTAGTAGATCCTATTGTGGAAGATGATTCTAACTTGGATTTTGAGGATGAGGAGCTAGACTTGTTTGTAGAGCTCATAGGACATGAGGATGAGTAAATGTGGCTCATCCAGGGGATGAGCAAGTTTAGAGGGGGTAGATGGGGTGGAGGATATTTGTACTTATGGGGCCCACCAAAGGCAATATGTTCATCCTGTTCTCAATGAATGGGTAACCTGAGAATAAAAAGGCCCCTAAAAATGAGCAATTAGAATTAGCTTTGCTTGCTCTCTCTAGCAATCAATCCTGCATTTGCTATTCCGTACTCAGCAATGCTTCCAATGTGCCTACGTATGTCTTTGATATAGATGTGCCCGTCTTAGGTTTTTTTATTGCAAGAAATCCAAAAGAAGCTTCCCACTTTTGAAAACCGGTGCTTTCGGTTGGAAAGGCCTGCACATAAAGGGGCATGATGGGCCCCTTATGTATATCTATCCTCAGCCAGTAGATATCGTGATGATACATTCACACTTGAAAAACCGAGGATGAGCAATTGGAAATGAGAATCTTCTAAGACATGATGTGATGGAAATAAGCAAAGTTTATGTTGCTATGTGCCATGTTGATGGTATTCTTCCCACGATTCACAAGGTAAATGGTGCACGTAACCCACACCCTTATAACAAATCTTAAACATTGATATCTTAGAAGATTCTCATTATGCTTTATTATTTTCTCGTTTACTACCTTTAAGCTAGGTTTTTGGAGTATGAGTTGTGATTGCATGAGGGAATTTTGGGCGCTAGCTTTTGAGGAGGACCATGACTGTAGCAAAGTATGGTTGCATGAAGCAGTCGAGTGGTACAAGCTGGAGGAAGAGAAAGCTAGAAAAAAGGAGGATACTGTCAGATCTACATGCAGGGAGAAAGAGGACTGGGAAGATTTTTGAATGGAGGGCAATACACTGCGGCTCTAGGCACCAACCTCAGAAGCTACGTTTTGAGTTATGATGACCTGTATGATGAGATTCAGGATCTTGATGCGAAGGAAGCTATCGGAGGAGGCAAGAGAGTAATTAAGTGGAGCCAGCCATCCAAGCTGACACGGTCAGAAGCGATTTGTCTGTCCGTTTCATTCCCCACCTTCTCATGCAGCATACGTACGTACCTTCAAATCACAAGGCCTCTCTCTTCTATTGAGTAGATTGGTATGTGTGAACTCTGGCCTCCTAGAGCTGCCACCCTCTTGACTTGCTGTGTACCTAGGAGCTCTTGCTTCCTTCACAGGCAATAGGAATTGCGCGCATCATAGTCGATGCTCGTAAGCTAATTCATGCGCTTAACCAGCAACTTCCCGAGGTGGATGCCTGCGTCGACTGCACCTCCAAGTTGATTTCTACTGTAGCATAGATGCTTCCTTTGCGGCTGTGGATATATATCAGCACGGGCCCCACACATTTTGACGGGTTCAGCCCGTATCAGGTAATTATGGGTCCCACAAATTAAAAAGGCCTTTAAAATGAGGTTTGGTCTCTCTTCGACTGACTCAATGAGGTTTGGTCTCTCTTCGACTGACTCCCTGGGTTTCGAACCTTGTACCTTGTCTGTCAGAGGCAGACTCTCAGAACCATGCACCCACGTGAGAAGATGATGACAAGCCTGCATCATCCAAATTAATTATTCAAACAAATATAAAAATTTAAGCTACCGGCAAGTTACCAGGAGAGAACTGACACGTCCGCAAAAATCTGGGGCCCATACTGATATTTATCTTCAGCCGCCATCTTAGGGAGAGGAGGAGGATACTTATCTTCCCTATCAGTGTCGCCCAGAGATCGATCGGCTCTCATCACACTTCATAAGGCTTTTTAGCAGAACTAGTCCTTTCCAACAGTGGTGATGATTTTTTCACCACAATGGATGCTGCCGTTACAAGAGTAATGAAGAAGGAGCGAGGGAAAAAGAAATTCAAGTCCTCCATAGATGATGAATAGAAAGATGAAGACCCCATAAGCAACGAATACATACATACATACATACATGTGTGTGTGTGTGTGTGTGTGTGTGTGTGTGTGTGTGTGAGCGAGTGAGCAATGGGCCAGTGTATGAAATACAAGTTTAATACAATGGAATTAGAAACTAGGCAAGAGCTCTCGCATTTCATACGACATTGAAATGTAGGCAATAGGGACCAATATAAAAAAATGTATAAAACATAGTTCTAGGTCAATGAAATTAGAAGAAAATCAATTAATCTCACATTTCATATGATATTAGAATGTCAAGTAGTTGAGAATACGGAGTAGAAAGAAAATAGATGAAATGCAAGTCTAGTTCAATGGAATCTGAAGGAGGGCAACTAATTTTGTGTTTAATAGGATATTGAACATTATATTTCAATATAACAATGAAGTAGTCAAGAAGCATTTAATCTAATATATTGTTAGAAAGAAATCTGAAAATATAGATTTATATATGCAAACCTACCTAATTACTTAAGATTTTGCTTTGGAGTATGAATTTCTTCTAATAGATGTGGTTGATCTTACTAGAGTGCTCTTGTTGTATCTCAATAGTAGGCCTATTGTATTCTAAATGAGGTTGTCTTGAAATGGGAGGATGAAAATGATTCTTTACTAGATGGTTGGATTTAAATCTTGAGTTGGCATTGCAATTATTGATTAACATGGTACTTGATAGAACATGGACTCATTAATCACTTTTTCTAGGCCCAATAAGAGTTCTCACTTGCTTGTATCTCAATAGCCTACTATATTCTAAATGGGGTTGTCTTGCAATGGGAGGATGAAAATGATTATTTACTAGATGGTTGGCTTTGAATCTTGAGTTGACATTGTAATCATTGATTAACATGGTACTTGATAGAACATGGACTCATTAATCACTTTTTCTAGGCCCAATAAGAGTTCTCACTTGTTAAAAGTAGCTTTAAAAATAGAAAAAAAGTAAGTGCATCCTTTTCAAGTGAGAAAAGTCTTTTTCAAAACAAATTTTGAGAAAAATGAATCTATTAATAAATGCCTTTTTGGGAGTCCTTTAAAAGTAACATCTCACAATCGTCTCAAAAACATCCCGTAATCTCTTCTATCTCCATCAAACTAAAGCTAGGTCCTCATGTGCTCTATCTAAGGCAAAGGCAACCATATACAACCAAATCAAATATTATAAGTAGCTAAAACAACTCATTTTTACTCTCATAAAACCTAGAATACAACTTTTTTACCTCTGCTTGCTATTTTTTAACTTATTATTGCATTTTATCCCATAAATAGGTCTGTGAATGTGCTTGTGAAAGTTTCATATGAACCGTGAACTAAGTAGTGTTGTTGACTCCTACATGCTTATAAAAATTGCATTGCTCATGTCAGGCTTTTGGATCCTAACAAAAAATTTAATTTTGATCACCTGTGATCGCATAATATCAGAATTTTTGGTTTGCCAAGCTATTATCATATGAAACGTGAATTCAGTTATTCTGGCGTCTGATACGTGCTACTTAACTTGTGTTTCATATGTTAAGGATTATATTTTTGGAATAAAATTTTGTTATTTATTTATTTTTTCTTGTTAGAAATATGCTTTCATATTTTTTTCTTTTGGAGGGTTTATGAATGTCAAAGAGAGAGCTTTCCCTTGAGGGAATGAAGCAAGAGGAGCTTGAGGATAATTGTGATGATAGGCTTCTTGATTTCTTGCATAAGGAACTCATCCAAATCTATGTACATCAGGTAGATGCTCTTTATCCCTTTTGATTTGCAAGAGCTATTGAGAGATCTTGATGAGAAGCTTAGGGAGTATAGAGAGTTCTATTCTAGACGTGTAGAGTCTCTCTCAACTAATAATTATGTATGTTTTAATCATGTGATCCAAGCAATAAATGCTCCAAGGACAACTTTGATTACCAAGTGTTATCTTATTGAGAAGAATTTAGGAGATGTGAAACAAACTATCTTTTACATAGGGATTAATAATAGTGCCTTTTGATTCACAAAGACATAGGTTTTCTTGTGTTTCTCCAATAAATGGAGGATTCCCCTTTAGAGAAAGGGCAAGAGAGTAAGGGTGAAGATGTTGCATATGTGGATAAGAAGGTTGAAGAGAAGGGAGAGATATTTCAAGAGGATATTGAGAATTAGGTGGTACAAGGTTTTGATCTTACTATATTCAAGAGTTAGAACATTACAAAGATAGAAGAAGAGGAGATAAAATTGGGTACAAAGATTGAACTTAGGCCCCTTGGATCATATCCCTACATCTCCTACCTACCTTATCGACAAAAAAAATATATGTATTGCTCAATGACATTCAATATTTTTTTTATCTCAAAGCTGAAGATTACTGCTTAGCTATCCTAGCAACATGGGGCTAGAGTGATAAGAATGTCATAAGTTATGAACCATGTCTACTAGTAGCTCTAGATATTGAGGGAAAGAATTTTCAAGATAGCTCCATAGCTCTGCACACATGTATCAATGAGATTGTGGAATATGAGAAGAAAGGGCTACCCATAGATGAAGAGTTCTTAGAGGTGCAAAAGAGGCTTGGCATTGAGGGCATGGGATATGAAGACACACTAGAATGGCCATGAGAGAAGAAACCAAAGAACTCATTAAATTTCTATAATGATAACCTTCTTAAAGATAATGAAAACCCAAAGGTACTAAATATATTTTCAAGATCTTCCTAAACTTAATAGTAGGTATTAAAGAAAAGTACCTTAAGATTTTCATCAATCGACAATGATTTTTTTAAAATTTATTATGCAAATTGAAATTGAAGATATTGATCACTTTCTTGAAAGCGCCAAGGGCTCTAGGCCATTGAAGCTTGGAAAAAGGCAAGGACTTGGCCATTATATTAGAAACTGAAATTATCAAGCTATTGCAATTTGTTACGATAGATTCTCAAGCTCTCTAAGTTTGCCAATGAGTGCTTTAAAAGCTATTTGCAAAGTCATTGGATCTAAAGTTTTAGCTCTCTAAGTTTGCCAATGATAGCTTTAAAAGCTATTTGCAAAGTCATTGGATCTAAATTTTTCAATAGAGGACTTGAGAAGATAATTTTGGTAGAGAAGGAAGAAGCCATAAGGGTTTTTGGCTACATGCCTGGTTAGAGTGGGTCTAGAGCTAGATTCTTTGGAGTCCTTAGCTCCTATTTACTCCCCCATGTGGAAGCTACAAAATATATAAAGCTTCTCCCATGCTGTAGAAAGCATGAGTTTTTGAAATGTACAGATCTTATTGAGTGGGATGAATCCAACGATTCCTCTACAACAGAGATAAACTGAAAGATTGTAAAAAATCAAGGATTTCTTGAAACCCATCTTTTGTCTTCTCTTTGTTAAGTTTGTAACCATATGAAAACCTCTACTTTATACATGAGTTTAGATATCTGTTTTTTTATTTTTTGTAACCATTTGTATGATTTTTGCCAAAGATGATATATTACATGATGTGGTTGTATCTTTAAGCTTGAATTTGTGCTAAATTTATTTGTAAAACCATTGAGAGGCCTCTAATAAATTGTTTGCTTTGACTCTTCCTCCTCCATGTCTTGTGTGCCTAGAGTATTTTGTTATTACTTGATAATGTGATTTTTCCATACCTTGGGTTGATCACCCCAAGCTTCTATCAATGCCTTTTTTAAAAGATTCAATTGGTCTTTTAAGTCTTTGGGATCATCATCTTTCTAGTCAATTTTAGCACAATAAAAGAATATTTTATTTAGTATTTACCAAACTTTGGTTTTTGTGCTCCAAGCCTATTGTCCATTACCCAAGGAGTGCACCTATAAGAGATCATCTATATAACGTGTGTTCAAAGGGTATTAAGAAATACCCTTTCTTTGCATACTATAAGGCCATAAAATGACTCATTTTACTTCACTAAAATTATGGGTTTTTTTCAAATTATAATTTTAAAATATCTTTTATAAATATAATCTTATATACTTTACTAAATAAAATACCCTTTCCTTTGAACTCACGTGGTATCTTACATTTCTATAAGGTGGACTCCCCAAGGTGTATTATCAACATAATTCTTAAATGCATTATGTAGGGATTTCCATTTATTGTATTCAATTGTTGAACCCCCATTTCTAGAGTTAATCTCACCAAGCTTTCCATGAAAGCTTAGGAATCTTCTAGCCTTCACCCCACCAATAAATAGCTTTTTGCAGTTGTAATTTCTATCCTTCGACTTTCAAAGATTTAGTTTAATAACAACATTACCTCAATACAAACCAATTGCATATAAAACTTGCTTGATCTTTGTTATAGCATCTTGTCTAGCTTATTAGAGTTTTAGCTTCCAAGAAACCTTATTTAAAGATGAACAAGCTTTTCAATTATTCTGTAGAGTGCATGAAGTGTACATATATAAGCATTGGCCAAATGAATATCTAAAATTTGCTTGAATTGTGGATCTTTGATGTGCCTAGAAGAGACTCTATCCTAGTTGCTTGAGCTCAGCTATACAGCTGGGGACATGAAATATAGGTAGGGATGTCTAGAGTTTGCTCCGTTAGACACATTGTACATGCATTTGAGTTTCTTTAGTCACCAGCTAGCCATTCAACCTTGTAGTTTCCAAATTCTTTGAAAATAGCTCTTCTTCTACTTGTTGGCTCTTAATCACATCAAGTATTAAATTTTGATGGAAAAGCCAATACAGTATATCAAAATCCTCTATCTCTACTTCAAAAGCTCCTAGCAACTAGGTATTGTGTCTAGATTGAACACTAAATGATATTGAATTATTGCAATGACTTGATGAAAGTGATCTATTCGCCAAAGTAATGGAGACCCTTTCTAATTTTTTACACTTTAAAATCTCACTTTCATCAAGTTTAATCATAAACTTGACTACTCCTTGTACCTCTTCTAAAGACAAATCACAGAATTTGATCATCAAACATTGTAGGGTAGGCAGATTAAGGAAATTGTTGTTAAAATCATTGTAAACAATGTCTTTCTTCTTGCTCTTGAAGTTAGTCTTGATATGGAAAGACTCATCCAAAACTTCCATCACCTTGCCATTGACTCTTTGTCTAATAGTCTTCACCATAGATGTCCTTGGAGGTAAACAATTTCATATCTGTCCCTATTTCATATTTGATTGTGTTAGCTAAAAAATTTGTGTATATGCATCCTAACTAAAACCAATACTATCAAAAGTCTTCTACACTAGCTTAGAATCCAAACAATGATACCTAATAAAAGAATCCAAGCACTCTCTCTTTACTTTTTTGAACTTCTTTTTCTCAAGAATATATTTTGGTGTTGCTGAGAAAAAGAGATGATAATAAAACTGAGATGCCTTTGAACCATCTCTCTCACTTACATTTGGTTGAAAAAGAGGCCTAAACAAGTTCACCATCATACCTCAGATACTATTAGAAGCAAAGTTGTATTTAACATTTCTTAAGTAAAAATATATACCTTGATACTTGGATTCTTTTATTGCAATTACCTCCTCTTTTGAGATGCTCAATATTCTTAAGAGATCTTTGTTGATTTTGAAGGCCTAAATTAGTTTGTTTTCTTTAGTATGCTTTGATGTGTTTCTCCAGTGAATGATTGATGACAATCATGTAGTTTTTGCAACAACTCATCTTTATGTTTTGTTAATAACTGATTCTCCAATTTAAGAATATCCTTCTCTTACTATTTTTTATAGGATCTTTGGGTTATAGCCCTTCTATTCAACCAAAGATCAAGATTTTTTCTCCCTTCAAATCAAAACATATGTTTCATGGACTCTAAAACAATATTTTGTTTTTGTTCTTTTCCTGATTGGTTTATTTTCACATTCTAGCTCAACATGAAGATGATAGACGGCTCTTTTACTAGTGTTACAAGGATCATTCGATGATTGATACATAGCTAAAAGATGTTATTTGCAACTCTGAATAAAAATACTATGTGAATTCAGAAAAGTCAAAGAATGAGTAATATAAGTAACCAATAAGGAGAAGAAGAAGGAAAAGAGAGAATGACGATGGAGGGAGATAATGAGATATCCAAAAAATTCAAATTGAATATCTACTTTCACTTCTATCAAGACAAGGTAAGATCTTCATTAAATCAATCATCATCATCTTTATGATAACTTACTTTTTTAGATTTGATGCAAGCCATGAAAATATTATGATAATGACCTTTTAAATCTTTCTCATATGTTTATTTATCAAAATGTAAACTTTTTAAAACTCTAAAATATTTATTAGTTCCTAAAATATTTTCTCTCTCTAGGATCTCTTATAGGGCATTTTTGAGACCTCAAATCTCCCCTAATGTGCTCTATTGGGTAATAAGAGGAGAGTTTGATGACGAATCATCATGTATCTAGAATATTCTAAGGTATCTTGGTACTCAAGAAGATTTGGAGATTTAGAGAACCTTAAAAAAATCCCTCTCTGGAGGTGAAGATATGTCCACATGTGCACTAATAGTTATGGGAAGATTTGTAAGAAATTTAAGGCAACATGGAAAATGATTTTTAAGACATTTTCTTTAAGGCTATCAGCAAATTGTTATCTCACCATGTAGGCTAAATAGCATAATTGTTATGGGTTATCTATAATAGCATCAAACTTTTAGCAATAGTTTTCATATTTTTTAGTCTTCAAATAAAGGAGAAACAAGGAACATATAGAAGGACCTAAATGTTTGCTATTTTTAAAGGGTTTCTGAAGCTATAATTTTGGCAAAAACTAGAGGTGTTAATGTTAGAAAAAATTAAAAGAGAAATGCAAAGTGCAATGTGTGGCACTTTCCTCCACAAGAGTGCCAATGCTTTTATTAGGGAGAAGGTACTACTTTTCTTCACAAAAGAAGAGCACATCTCTGACATGTGGGATAGATACAGGTGTTACCATGAGAAGTATTATTGACAATAGTGGAGCCTTAATGCAATAGAGACATAAACAAGTGTTTAGATTGTGCTTCTAAGAGAAAGGAAATGCCTAGTACTTAACCATGGATGCATATCTCATTGATTTGGAGCTAATTCAATGTTACTATGCAATAAAAAATAATTGATTTACTTGTGTTAGGCAAAGCAAATGCCTATGCCATTGAGCAAGAAAAGTTGTACACCAAAGTATATAGTCATACAAAGAGATAACTCTATTAACAAGCTACTAGATGTCTTAATAATATTGCAACACTACTCCCTATACTGTAGATACATATCTATATATATGCATGCCTACATACATATATGTATCTATGCATGCCTCTATTGTTTATGGATGGATCCACAAATTTATGTTATATGTACGTAAAATGTGGATGTGTACACATGGACACATGTATTTATGAGTGTATGCATGTTTGTATGACGTAGTATCTACATGCATCTATAAATGAATGAGAAGATTTTGTACATTTATGTGCTTACAAGTATGCTTTTGATTTATCATATCCATGTGTGCACATGTAGATATGTATGTACCAAAATTTGTGTGTGTGTATGTATGTATGTATGATACATATATTTATGTATGTATAATGCATGTATCTTCTTTATATTTGTATGCATACATATTCAATGGGTGCATTTAGGTGTGTCTAACAAGTAAATTTATGTATTTGACAAAAGGAAAAGACCATACATGCTAGTCTTATCCGTTACATGGAGTAATTCTCATTGATTGGCCTTGCAATTAGAGGTTTAGTTACCAAATTTTTATGTAACCATATAATGATCAAGTATAATGTGTAATACAGAAATACACTTTAACCACATAAGAGGCAAACTACTCCTTGAATAAAAAGATGAAGTGCTTAAATAGATTTGAAATTCAATATCAAACAATGTTTTATATTGTTGAGATGAGCAAATATTACTAAGCCACAAACATTTTAACATAGATCATAAGAACTTGGCTACGTTGAGAAGTGATAGAATGAAGCTTCTTTCCAATGACATAGACCTTCCTAACTATGTCATACATTCTTAATGATCCTCGCAAGTCAATGTCCATCTTTATTCCTTAAACCTAAATATCACCAAAAGTTGAAGTGCAAAAGGTGTAAAATTATACCAATTCTTCATAAAAGCTTTAATAATGAAACAAGATTCTTTCAAAGTGAAATTTATATTGGTCATGTTATTAAAGGAGATGCTTACTTATGTTGTATGTCTTATGCATGCACGTAATAAATGTATGCATAGGAGATGGTAGGCTCCAACTCCCAATCAAGCTGCCTTTATCATGTACTAGAAACATAATATATCCTAATAGGTCTTCCATAATCAAATAATAGTTATAGATTCTTAACTTTGTTACTCATGTCTAAACTAGATGTGATATAAACATAATTAAAAGGGTGTGAATAGGACATGAAAATCAATTCAAGGGTCTTTTGATTATTGATTTGTCCTTCTTTGCAGTGACACAATGATAGTGAATTTGGTTTTGAGATAAGGTTATGCACCACTACCTTGTAGGGCATGCTTGTCTTATTGAACTACTTGCCCACCCTTTGAATATTCAATATTTCTATTCAGG
Source organism: Lygodium microphyllum (assembly GCF_053477565.2). Lineage (NCBI taxonomy): Eukaryota > Viridiplantae > Streptophyta > Polypodiopsida > Schizaeales > Lygodiaceae > Lygodium > Lygodium microphyllum. The sequence goes on from NC_141159.1 coordinate 40,122,615, forward strand.
AAATTATAAGTCTAGTGGGAAACACTTCACAAGTTCTTGAGAAACATGCAAAACATCTTTCACTTTAATGAGGTGAATCATAGAAAGTGAGATTGGGACTGATGGATATAGTTTATCCCACTGATCCTTTAAAAGAAGGGGTGTTAGGTAGATTATGTAGTAAATACTTTAAAGGAGTGAATAGAAAAACCGTAAACATTCAAAACTTTAAATACTTAAGTTTTGAAATCTTGTATTTAATCGCTATATTGCCTTGAAATGCTTACATATGTAAAACTAGAATATTTCAATTCAATGTCCACATGTGAGATATTGTGTAGTCAATTATTTGACATCAGTTTTCTAGATGCGAAATCTTTAGGGAGATTTGCGATTCAACTGATACTAAATCTAGGTAATTGTAATCATTATGTCCAGGAGGTACCTATAAACAATGTGCTATTAGACTGATGATGTTAGAACTAGGTATCTTAAAAACAATTGTGTGTGTTTAGGAGGTGGAGGGGTTGATGCAATGAATGGGTGGCTAGTATCCACCCAAGATACTAGCCTACCTCAAAGTGATAGCGAGCCTCCCTTGAAGTGATGCTATAAAGGAAGAAGAAGAAGAGCAGTTAGGGAGTAATCGAGGAGAGACGAAGGAGAAGGAAGAAAGAAGAGAGATGGCGGGGCTGCTGAAGGAGGCGCACGACCTGGCGTCCAACTTGGGCGGAAGCATCTCTCACTCTAACGTCCAAGACAGCCTCCACTCGTAAATAACATGCATATCTCTCTCTCTCTCTCTCTCGGGTGGCAACACCATCACAATTCGGACCTCTCCTGCAATGAGGTGGCACCCAGTCATATGCCTCGTGTAGAGGGGTTTCCCAAGATGTTCACATTCAAGGTGTCCCTCCCCCCCCCCCCCCCCCCCCCAACCACCACCAAGGGCGTCCAAAGACATGGAACCTTAAGGGTTTTTTCTCCTTTCTAAAGCTAGTTTCATGATAATAGTGGACCTTCCAAGCATCTACCCCTAGAGGTTGCCTCATGTGCTCATGGTTAGCTTGATTTTTCACATTGTTACAATTTGTTCTGAAACGCTTGATTGTGGTGGATTTTAGGGTGAATAGTGAAAGATGCTCTTTCAGTTTCAAAATTTTTAGGGTGGTATTGATTGGCCCTCTTTTGTCCATCCACATAGGATGACTCTTTATAACAAGGATTATGCATAAAGACAACAAGTATTGTTGCTTTTCATGAGATGACAAGCTCACTTCGTCTAGAAGCTAACTCATCTTTTAAAAGGAAAAAACTCTGCATTTTGTTTGAGAAGAAAGGCCCCTTGTTTGGAACGTACATAGGTTTGATTATAAATTTACTAAACTTGAAGAACAAATCATTTCAATTTTTCAAATTTCTCATCAACATATGATGAGAAGGATTATTGAATGGTTCTACAAAAGGATTCCCAAGCTCCATACTACACTTCGAAATTTTTCATTAATATGTAGTTTACTTTGTCTATATTTTTGCATGAAAATTTGTAAGATTAGTTTATAATTGCATTATTTCTTCTGTGTTTTTTCTTGCCACTATGTTTAGGTAGACAAGTACTTTTTGGAAGCCCTTTTACTAGCAATGTGTCAAGAAAGAACCATTAGGAATAAGGAATAGCATACCCACACTTATGTTCATGTGTACATTTCAGGTATGAGAAATATCATAATGTATATGGTGGAGACCTTGAAACACGAAAGGCCCATTCTAATGAGATGGTGGGTGGAATCGTGATTTGAGATAATAGTTTTCCATGTTTTTTGTCTTATATTTCTTTACATAAGGAGTTAAGATGTCCTTAAGAAAACAATGTAGTTGAAAATGAGTTAATAAAAATACACATGTGGCATTTTTTAAAAACCCCTTCAAGTTTTCTCCTTCACATTTATTGAAGGAGGATTCTTTTTGTTATTTTTTATATTTTTCAAATGTTACAATGCTCTCCAAGTTACCATTATATTAGATATAAACTCTGTGAACCTTCACATTGTTGCATGGCAGCACAGGCATACAAATACTATAACTTGGTTACAAGCTTT